>NC_058133.1:474460322-474539278 GCF_016433145.1 Gracilinanus agilis
GAGAGAGAGAGAGAGAGAGAGAGAGAGAGAGAGAGAGAGAGAGAGAGAGAGAGAGAGAGAGAGAGAGAGAGAGAGAGAGAGATTGCCTTTTAGTATAAAGGTCAAGAGAAAATTTGCCTGGAACACCAAGATCGTCTATGGCAGTGATGGTGAACCTTTTAGAGATGGAGTGCCAGACCCTACTCCCACCCCACCCACAGACTGAGTGCCATCCCCCTTCAAGTGTGGAGCACCCCACACAAGGGGGGGGAGAAATTGTTCCCATTGGACTGCTGGGTGGAGGGGAGGGGGAGGTTAAAAAATGTCTTTAGGTATAGTGGAGAGGGGAGGGGAACAGCTTCACCCAAGTCCCTCTGCCTTTCTAGTAACAAATTTGGGGGGGTGGGGGTAGCTGTGTGCCTGTGGAGAGCTCTCTGCATGCCATCTTTGGCACCTGTGCCATAGGTTCATCCTCACTGGGCTATGGCATAGGGATTCCTGGAAAAATTTCGGTGTGCTCTATATAGAAAGGAATACCTAGAGACTATCTGAACCTTCAACGGGATTTCCTTTGGATTTCAGGGATATATGGAAGCAATTTTCAGTGTTCAGGGCTGTTTGAAGGAATCAGAGGATTTTGGCGTTCCACATGTGGAAAGGAATAACATGAGGTTTTTGTCCAGGCCACTAGATAGATTTCTTATGTATTTTAAGGATTCTGGGGTGGGGGTAAGTATCATGCCCTATGTAGGTGCAAGACCCCAGAGGAACTTGATAACTTTAAATCCAGGCTGTGAGTATGGTTGGGGGTCCTTAGTTGAAAAGGAAGAAGGTGAATGACTGACCTTAGTTGCATTAATTCTCTGTGGCATGACTTGTTCCTGCCAATAATAATAAGTTAGCACAGGAGACAGATATAGGAAAACTTGCAGTCTATTCCACTTGCCTTTATCACCCAACCCATCTCTCTAACCTTCAATCACTTCCTCCCTATCATCTCCAGTTTAACCAATTTCATTAGGAATAACAAGAGAAACTCATCTTTTATATTCTGCTTTAAAATTTACAAAACAAGATCAACATAAGTGAGATAATAACAGGCAATACAAGACAGTAGACTAGGGAGAGGGGATGAGCAGAGAAGGTGAAGTAAACCATTACCTAATAAGCTTAGAACTGATTTTTTGCATGGAGGCAATTAGATTTGGGTGTCATGAGGTATCCAGTTCAGTTCAGTTATGAAGCCTGAAAAGTATAGCAGAGATTTCAGTGCTAGTATATGATATTAGCCTTAAAATTCCCACTCCCCTATGGCCTTCCCCTAGCATTACCTGGAGAGATAGGAACAGAAGAACTCAGACCTAAGTCTCTTTTTTGCTTTGATTTTTGCCTGTGGCTATTTGGCTCATTAAGAAATAATTTGTGTGGAAGAATTCAGGTTCAGAATATAAATCATCCCTAATGGTCTTTCTTTATTTTTCTTATTTAAAATTTTTGACCAATTTAGAAATGCTCATAGACAGCCTTGCAAGATTGTTCTCTGCTCCTTTAAAATGATAGCTACTAAATCTTGTGTGATTTTAGATCCTTGATATTTGGATTCTTTCTTTTTTGTAGTATTTTTTCTTTTGTCTATAAGTTTTGCATTTTGGCAGTGATTTCCTGAAAGTTTTCCTTTTGGAATTTCTTTCACAATGTTATTGGTAGAAAATATTAAAAAATAATTTGTTGAAGTAATATATCCATGTGTTTTATTTTTTTTGGTCTTGGATTTTAGATAACCCTATGATCCCTATGTTATCTCTCCTTTATCTATTTTCCTGGTCAGTTGTTTTTGATAGAAGATTCTTATGTTTTTCCTTATTTTTTCCTTATTTCCTTATTTTCTCATTCTTTAGAATGTTTTAAGAATTCTTTCTTGGGTACAAGCCATTCCCCAATTTACAAATGGTCAAAGCATATGAACAAGTAGTTTTCAGATGAAGAAGTCAAAGTAATCAATAATCATATGAAAAATGGTTCTAAATTGCTCTTGATTAGAGAAATGCACATTAAAACAATGCTAAGATACCACCTCCATCTATCAGATTGGTCAATATGACAGTAAAGGAAAATGATAAGAGGGCATGTGGCAAAATTAGGACACTAATACATTGTTGGTGGAATTGTGAACTGATCTAACCATTCTGGAGGGCAATTTGGAACCATGCCCAAAGGGCTATAAAATTATGCATACTCTTTGATCCCATAATACTACTAGTGGGTCTGTATCCCAAAGAGATAGTAAAAAAAAAGGGGAAAAGACCAACTTATACAAAAATATTTACAGTAGCTCTTTTTGTAGTAGCATAGAACTGGAAATTGAGGGAATGTCCATAAATTGGGGAATGGCCAAACAAATTGTGGTACATGTTGGTAATGGAATACTATAAGAAATGATAAGCAAGATTGTTTGAGGTGGGGGTGGAGACTGCCCCTCTCAGTGAAAATCCAGAGTCAGAGGGTATGAGCAGAAAAGACAGCATTTTTATTTCTTTTTCATGAAAAAGGACACCACCCTCCAGGCCTGATCATGGGTACACTTGTACCCTCTTCTGGCTGAGCCTAACCTTTTATAGGCTTTAACCACAAGCCTCCTTTCTCCCCCTCTCAGGCCCCAGCATTGAGCCTTGACTTAGGTTTGTGCAGGTGAAAAATTTGCCACATCTGAGCTACGTTTCCAGCATCCTTTTAAGTTACATCTTCATTTGATGTACAGAGGCTTGGGAGATAAATTTGGCTGAGACCCATGCTGTGGGGCTCTTTTTTTTTTTTTTTTTTTTTTAATGGAGCTTGCTTTTTTTTGGTGAAGTGCTTCAGGCGTGGGTCTCTGGCTCTCTGTGCTCTGCTCACTTGGCTAAAATAATTGTTTCCCTTTTCATTTTGTTTATTGTTGAATACTATATAATAAATCCTTTTTATCCCCCAACAGTTTTTGGTGAAAAGGGACTTCAGAACTAGAAAACTGGATTTCTTCTCCTATCATGGTTTTCCTTCTCCCTTCCGGAAACCCTTCAGAGCTTTTCCAGACTCATTGCCTACACCTGCACAGATTTTACTCAGTCAGAAAACAGCACAACCACAGCACCTGAAGCCACAACTTATAACACCTATAACTTAGCATAGGAACTTGACCCAGTTAGCAAATAATTAACCACAACTTATAATACCTGTAACACGCTAGGGCCTTAAAATCCTTATCACAACAGTACTCAGGGGCACAGCCTGGCAAAAGCAGGGGTGTTTGTGGTTAGGGATGTCATCTGGAGATGACACACTTGTCAGCATGCTTGGAAATGTGAAGAGTGAATAAAATTTTCTTTGTCTATCAATCAGCAATTTTTAAATTAATCAATCAAAAACTTAAACACCCCTACTTAACCCTAAGTAAGAGAGTTTGCAAGTGACTTGCTAAAGTGGGTGACAACTCCAGAGGCCACTGCCCTGCCCCTGGGCAGTGCTGCAAATTGAAAGACTGCAATTGGTTCCCATAAAGTGGAGGAAGAGACAGGAAGTGATGTGGAAAAGGGACTATAAAAAGTCTGAATTTCCTGCTGGGACTTTGACTTTTTTGAACTACTTCTGGACCTTCTCCTTTGGACTTTGATATTGGAGGACTTTGTGTTGGGTGGGTGAGTAGCTAGCCTTCCTTTCCTGGCTTCTGGAGAGATTGATTCCAGAGAGGCCTTCCTTTCCTGGAGGAGGCTTCATGGTAGAACTCTTACTGAAGTCACCACCGGACTTCTGGCTGAGGACTACCAGAAAATCCATTAGTGGACAAGGGATGCGGTGAAGTCCTGCCAGAGCTGAGCCCCACATCAGAGCAACACTTAGGGTGAAAGGCTAGATAATTCTCTACCTTCTTCTTACATTTTCCCACTTTCACTCTTTCCATCTCTTTGTAAATAAAACTACTAAAAATCATTTTGACTTTAGTTATAATATCTTTAAGTTGGGACCACAATATTACTATAGAATTCTCACATTAGCACAAAACCTAAATTTTAAATTCTTATAGAAATAGTAACATTGCTCAGCTAGGTTTTTTTTTTTTTTTTTTGAGAAACATATTCTGAGAGTAACACATAGCCCATTCCTCACAAGATGATTTCAGAAAATGCTGGGAAGAGCTGCATGAACTGATGCAGAGTAAAATAAGCAGAACCTGGAGAACACTGTACACAGTAACAGCAATACTGATCAACTGTGAAAACTTGGCAACTCTCAGCAATGCAATGACTTGGGACAATCTTGAAAGACTTATGATAAAGAATGCTATCCACCTCCAGAGGAAGAACTGTTGGAGTTCAATGGCTATGAAACAAAGCATACTATTTTTCACACTAGTGTATTTATGGTTTTATTTTGGGGTTTTGATTTTCTATGAGTGTGTTCTTACAAAAATAATCAATGTGGAAGTGTGTTTTGCATGATAGAATAAAATTTAAAAAAAAATTCTTTTCATGGACAGCCAAGTAGCTCAGTAGATTGAAAGTCAAGCCTAGAAACTAGAGATTCTGGGTTCAAATCTGACACTTCCTAGCTATGTGACTCTGGGCAAGTCACGTAACCCCTACTGCCTAACCCTTACTGTGCTTCTTCCTTGGAACCAACATACAGTATTAATTCTAAGATGGAGGGTAAGAGTTTGAAAAAAAAAATTCTTTCTGTTTTCTATAATAATTAATTTTCATTTGGTCCATTATAGTTTTTATGGATTAAAAAAACTGGAAAGATTTTGTATCTCTTCTGTTAAATCTACTGATCTTTTCTTCTTTTTTTCTACATAAGCCATATAGAAAGTATAATAATATGCTTCAATCTACACTCCAGTTTCTCTCTGGAGGTGGATAGTATTTTTCATTATGTCATTTGAAATTGTCTTGAATTATTGTACTACTGATAAATGTAGCTGACTTTCACAGTTAATTATCATTATGAGATTGCTATTGTTGTATACAATGTTATCCTAGTTCTGCTCATTTTGCTTTCCATCACTTCATAAATGTCTTCCAGGTTTATCTGAAACCATCCCCTTTGTTATTTCTTTCAATACAATAGTATTCTATTATAATTATATACCACAATTTGTTTAACCATCCCCCAATAGATGGACATTTCCTCAGTTTCCAGTTCTTTGTCACCAGAAAAAAAGATGCTTTTATAATATTTGTACTTTGTAAGAGGGGAAACTAGATATTTAAGGTATGGTTGCCAGAAATTGGATTAACGAGATTTCAAATTAAAATAGACCCAAGTCAGGATGACTTTTATGAAGTTTATTTACAATTAGGAAGGTTGAAGGTAGGGAAATTGAGAGAGAGAAACTCTGGCCCGGACCAGAGGTCTGGACCAGGTAAGAATTTAGAGGCCCCAGCAGAGGAGCACAGAGGTTAATTAAACAAGCCTTCTAGCCACAAGGCCTTTTACAATTAGAGAGGCAAGAGAGGCCTTCTTGAGGGTAGAGCCTCCAGAAACGCCAAGGGAGGAGAAAGGGAGTCGGCCTAACTTACCCACGTGACAATTCCGAGGGAAGCAGCCTGAGTTTTCGCCAGAGATCCTTCTACACCAAATTCAAAGCAACAACTCCCTCCTGAGGAAGTTACCATCATATTTAAAAAACAGCATCTTTTCTCACTTCCTGCATCCACCTCCAATTTCAAGTGGACAAATGGCAGCCTCAACACTGTTTTGGACTGCCCAAAGGGCAGTCCCTTGTTTCCGATTTGTTACTTATTGTCACTGGTGGGTAACAGACCTTCCCCTCCCCACTTAATTCTAAGTTGGGTGGGGTGACATATTTCTGATGGCTAGAGTCTAAACTGATGAATGAGGATGAGCTAATTTCATTTACACAACTTATGGATCTTTTCCTTTTCCTAAAATTTCCTTGGGGTATAGACCTAATTAACAGTATCATTGGGTTAAAGGGTATGTATTGTTTTATAACCCTTTGGGCATAGTTTAACTTGTTCTCTAGAATGGTTAGTCTAGTCCATAGCTTCACCAACAGTGTATCTAAACTAGGCCAAATAATTGAAGGAATGTTAATTGCTTATGGGTAGACTAGGTCGATAGAATAAAAATGTCCACACTACCTAAATTAAATATTTATTTAGTCTTATACCAATCACTCTCAGAAAATTACTTTATAAAGTGAGAAAAAACTGTCAAAATTCAACCAGAGGGACAAAAGGTCAAGAATTTCAAGGGAAATAAAAAAAGAAGTACAAAAGAAAGAGTCCTAGTAGTGCCAGATCAAGCTATATTACAAAGTGGTAATTATCAGAATATTTTGGTTCTGGGTAAAAAATGAGAGGTCAGTCAGTGGAACAGATTAAGTATACAGTATACAGAAACAGATAAACCCAGCATTCTAGTGTTGAAAAACTCTAAAGATACTAACAGCTAGAGCATGGGGTGGGATTGGGGGTGGGGAATGGGAAGTACTATTTGACTAAAAAAAAAATCTGAGAAACATCTGGCAGAAATTAGGCTTAGATTTTATTTTATACTAGATACGAAGATAAACTCCAAATGGATGCATAACCTATATAGAAAAGGTCACATGATAAACAAATGATAGGAACAAGGAAGAAATTACCTTTCAAATGAATGGATGTGAGATCAATAACAAACAAATAGCAGAAAAGGTCAGAGAAGATAAAATGGACAATTTTGATTACATAAACTTAAAAAAATTTTTTAACAAACAAAACTAATGCAACTAAGATTAGAAGGAAAGAAATAACTGGGGGAAATCTTTTCAGCTAGTTTTTCTGTTAAAGGTTTCATTTCCAAGATATATAAGAAATTGAATCAAATTTTTAAGAGCCACTTCTCAATTGAGAAATGGTAAAAGGATATGAACAGATAATTCTCAAGACTAAAAATCCAAGCTAGCTATGGTCATAAGAAAAAAGGCTCCAGATCACTAATAATTAGAAAAAATAAAATTTAAAGTAACTGAGGTTTTATCTCATATTCCATGTAATTGGCCAAGTTGAAGGGAAAAAGAAAACGAAAAAAATGCTGGAGGGGCTATAGAGTAAAAACCGGGGTGATAAACTGTAGGTGACACTATGAATTGCCAATAGGCAAATTTTTTAAATCAGGCATACACTTTCTTTCAGCTATGCTACTACTGAGTTTAAATATAAAGATAAAAGAAAATGGTCTTATATGCACAAAATATTTATAGCAACTCTTTTGTAAAGTGCTGCCTATCAACTGAGGAATGGATATGTAATGGATACATAAATTATGGTATATGAATATAATGGATAAGGCAGGAAGATCTGAATTCAAATCCATAGCCAGACACTTGTGTGACCTTAGGCAAGTCACTTAAATGCTGCTCGCCTCAGTTTCCTCAACTATAAAATGAGGATGATAATAGTAGCACCTATTTCCCAGTTTTATTATGTGGATCGAAAGAGGTAATATTTACCTGTGTCTGGTACATAGTAGGTGCTATGTATTATTATTATGCTATTCTATTTTATTTAGCTATTATTAGCATTATAGCATTAGAAATTATGAAAAATGGTTTTAGGGAAACCTGGAAAGATTTTTATGAATTGACATCTAAGGAAGTGAACAAACCCAGGAGAAGCATTTCTATAATAAACAGCAACATTGTACAAACTAACAACTTTGAAAGGCTTTAGAACAAAATGATCAGTCATTATTCCATAGAGCTAATGATGAAGAATGCTGCCCATTTCCTTAGTTAGGAATAATGGACTAACTTAGGAGATATATATTTTTGGACGTGATCAATGTGAGGTTTGTTTTTATTGACTTCTTTTTTGTTACAAGGCTTTTTCCTTTTTCCAATGGGGTTGGTGAAGTTGAAATAGAAATGAGGGGATCCTAGCTGTATGTAATCCTGGGCAAGTCCCTTAACCCCAAACCCCCATTGCCTAGCCCTTAACCGTTCCTCTGCCAGGGAACCAATACACAGTATTGCTTCTAAGACGGAAGGTAAGGGTTAACAAAAAAGTTTCCCTAAAAAAAAAGAAAAGAAAGAAAAAGAAAAAACTTGGCAATCAAATATTACTTGCAAAAAAAGTAAAGGAATCTTTATTGTAAAAGGGAGGTAGATAAAGACGTGTATAGATTCATAATACATCATGCAGAAATGCATGTTGGAGCAGACTACTTCCGGTTCTAACCATTCTACTATTGGAGGGTCCCTCCACCATATATAAGATTCTGTAATTTTTTTGTCTGAATATACATCAATGAGTATTTTCTTTTAATAGGGGAATTGAGAGTCATCAGACTTGGCCAGCAGTGAACAATATCATAAAAAATAAAACTACATTACAACAAACCCCAAACCTCTTATTTTCCGCCTTAGAATCAATATTACGTATTGGTTCCAAGGCAGAAGAGGGTTAAGGACTAGGCAATGGGAGTCAAGTGACTTGCCCAGAATCCCACAGCTCGGAGGTGTCTGAGGAATTGACTACATATTTAACGCAAAAGAAATGGTTTATTTCTGAGTCAGCCGGGCTAGTTGTTCATCTGAGAGACCCCGAGTCCGGAAAGCAGTTGCAACCGAAGTGTGAAACATCTTTTTTTTATATCCTGATTCCTCGATTTGTGAGCAAAGCGTTGTCCAGGGGAAGACAGCTGAGAGAGGACAGAGAAATCCCCAGGCAGAATCTCTGAACTATGGAAGCAACGTTATCGGGAGCTATGATTAATATCCCACTCTAGCTGTCAAATCAAAATTTCTTTTTGATACTCATATGAAGAAATAGAAAGGTGGTAGTTACTCGGCCGGTTACCTCAGTTGGTTAGAGCGTGGTGCTAATAACGCCAAGGTCGCGGGTTCGATCCCCGTACGGGCCAGTCAGTTTTATAAGTCTGTATACTTCAAAAGAAAAACCTACAGCATCTTACCTGCTTTTCAGTCTCTCATCTCACGTGAACTAATTTAGGTAATGTAGAAAATTGGAACTCAATCCTCCGTCAAAGTTCTTCACCTGGGAAATGGGACGCACCTTTACTTTACTTATGCTGCAGTAAAAAACAGGACGAGATCATTTGAGCACAACTTTAAGTGGATGATGAATACAGAGACAAATTTAGTAAGGAATTTTCTGTCAATTAAAACTACCCAGAAATACAATAGTGGGTGACCACTGGTCTGGTAATTTGGAGAGAGGATTCTTCTTGGAGTAGAAGTTAGATTATATAGTGTCTGAAGTTCCCCTCCAATTCAGACTCTGGACCTAGTGTGGAGGGGGAGAAGGGAAAGGAAATGAAAGTGTTATTGGAGAGATATAGCTGTTATTTTATTCAGATTTCTCCTTCTGAATAGTGGCTTAAAATCAGGACAGAGCTGGGTTCAAATCTGATTTTGATACTAGCTGTGGGCTTCAGTTACCTCAATAATAATAACAATAACAATAGCACCTATCTTCCAGACCTCTTGTAAGGGTCAAGTGAGATAGTACTTTTAAAGCAAGGTACTTGACATATTTATTCTTCAGTCCACCCAATTCTTTGTGACCCCATTTGGAGTTTTCTTGGCAGATATAAGAGTAGTTTGCCATTTCATCTGGCTCATTTTACAGAAGAGGAAACTGAGACAAACAGGGTTAAATAATTTACTCAGGGTGCCTTAGTATTAAGTGTCTGAAACTAGATTTGATTCCAGACTGAGCACTATCCACTGTACCACCTAACTGCTCCCCACTCAACACGTTAGTAAGCCCTTAATAAATGCTCGTTTCCTTTCTTCTTTTCATTGAAAGCCACCATACTTGGGATGCAGCCTTCTCACTCTGCTCCTGGGAACCCTTTCTCCACTGGCAAAATTCTTCCTGGAACCTCAGTTTTGGAAAGGGTCATGCTCTGGACTTAGCGGCCATGCCCCTACACCACATCTTCCTTTCTCCTCCTTCCTTATCCTACAGCTTCCCCTCATCAACATCTTTCCTTATTAGAATATAAGCTCCTTGAGCACAGATCTCTTTCTTTTGGCTTTTATTTGCACCACAGGTTTGTAGTATAGTAACTGGTACATAGGAAGCTTGATTCTCTGGTTGAATCTACAATGAGTGTCACTTGAGAGTGTCTTTCTTGGATTGTTGATGAGAGTGACTGATGTGGCCAGAAGCATGTCTGTAGTGTTTGTTGTGTATTGCCTCTGGGAAGTTTTCAGAGGCTCTAGAAATCAAGATCAGATTTCTGTCTGAGAATGGTATTACCTCCTCTCTTCTGATTCATCTTCTAAATGAATTACCTGGATCTGAGTGGAAAGATGGGCAAATCCCAGTCTATTCCCTGTTTGCTGACTCTTCCTTTCTGCAAGGTTTTTATAGGGCTGAGACCCTCTTGACCCTTTCAAACTGGAAGTCAGAGTCACTGGGAGGAGGCGACGGGATTTTACTAAGACAATAGTAATAGAAAGGGTGATGTAGGGGATGAGAATAGAGGGAAGGAAGGAGGAGAAAGAATAGGAACATGACAATGAATAGGAAGAACAAATGAAAAGATGACCGAATTTCAAATCCAGGTCTGCTCGGGACAGTGGTAGTGGCAGCCAGGAGTATGCTGGAATTGCTCTTACCAAATGGAGAAAGCTGATTGTTAAATTTTCGGTGTGAGCACTTACACCACAGAAATCAGGAAACAATACAAATTGGGACTTTATTGTTTGTTTATTGATTGTCTAGACAGAAAAGAGTTGGAGAAAATGTTAATGCAGATTAGATTTTAAAATGTGTTATGCAAATCTGGCCTGACACTTTCTATCTGTGTGATAATGGGCAAGTCACTTAACCCCAGTTGCCTAGATCTTACCACTCTTTTTTTGCCTTGGAACCTATATTAGTACCAATTCTAAGATAGAAAGTAAGTTTTTTTGTTTTTTTAATGTGTTGTCCATATATCCCCCCCACCCCAGCCAATTGTTAAACCTTTATCATTACATCACTGGTAGCAACTCCAAAGATTATGTCATTTCTCTTTCTTTATTATCAATGATCTTTGAGTAATTTTTAGCAAAGGACAGTCGCTGGGCATATACAGAACAAAACAAAGCCTTCTAGGCTGCAAAAGTGAAATTTTCAGGTGAAAATAGCAAACTCTTTCCCCAAGAGGGGTTTCCGTAGTGTAGTGGTTATCACGTTCGCCTCACACGCGAAAGGTCCCCGGTTCGAAACCGGGCGGAAACAATCTTAGTATTGACTGTTTTTTTGGCCAACCCTGTAAAGTGCTATTGTACCTTCGCTAAGCAAAAAGGAAAAAAAAAAAAAAAAAAAGGAAAAGGAATACTACTTAGTGGGATGGCAGCACTTCCAACCTTGAATAGGAGGTAGCCATACTTTCCTTATCTTTCGTGCTGTCGTGATTTGTATCAAATCTCCTGGTAAGTTATAAGATAAAGAAAGAGATAAATGCCAGCGTGTATGTAACATATGTACATATATGTATACATAGGTATATGTGTGTGTTTGTACTAGATTATATACACAACCTACCAGACAGAAGGGGCAAGCTACCGTGACCATCCTGGTATTAACGAGTTTGCCCCATTTTTCTGGTAGGAAAGGAGGATGAACTAATTGCAGCAAACGTTTGCCTCCCATAACTTGGTCCAGGTTCCTTTAGACTTGGTCGAGTATTTCAGAAATTTTTTTAAAGCACCCACATATAGTATTTCAAGATCAAATACTGAAGATGAAACTTGAATTAAGATTTTTGCCAATTAATAAAAAGACAGAACTAACTGGAAAAGTTCTCCATGTTGGGAAAGATTGAAGGCAAAAGGAAAAAGGGAAGATAGAGAATGAGATTGATAGATAGTGTGTCATGGAAACAACAAACATGAGCTTGGAGAAACTTCTAAGGAGAGTGGAGGATGGAAGGACCTGGCATGCTATGGTCCATGGGATCACGAAGATTTACTGAATAACAACAACAGCATTTCACAACCAAATCACCATTTCAGTTTCTATATTATTTTAAACGCCTCCACTAGTGATGTAGCCAGAGTGAGGATAGCTACATCTTGCCTCCTTTAGTGTTCTAGGGGATCTCCATGAGGCCTTGATATATATTTCAAATGCTGCCAGCTGGAGCCTCTATTCCAGGGTCACAAAATCAGTCACCAAGTGGCAGTTAGTGTCTTCCCTACAATTTTGATATATTCGGTGATTAGCATCATAGTATCCATTAATCATTTAATATCAGTTATCTTTCATAAAGGGATTCTTACAGAGAAAATAGAGTAAACCTAGAAGTACAATTCCTCCAGCACCAGGGAGCACATTCTCCCCATACCTCCTGAATTTTCCCTCCTGGGAAAACTGGCCTCAAATTTAACTTGAATGCTACATAACAATGGCCTCACCAAGTTTACTTCCATATCTTAAGTGGCATAACCAATAGACAAAGTCACTCCTTTGCTTCAAAAAACCAATAGTTTCACTGTTGATTCATTGATATCCTGGATCAGGCCAGTTGCTCAAGGCTTCTAACTTCGAGGGACTTGTTAGTCCAGAAACTGACTGGTACTCTAATACATGATGCTTTCCTGATCTTTCCATAAGTCCCTCAGCATTGCTCTGGATTCTTGCATTGCTGCTAGAAGAGAAGTCCATTATGTTCAGTTGTACCACAGTGTATCAGTCTTTCCTGATCTTTCCAAGCTCATAAAATCACAGTCTAATTCTTCAGTCTCCGGTACGCCACCCAAGGTAGAAAAGATAGACGTCACAGGAAAAGAAGCAATACTAGGGCTAGGTGTTCATGGATTCCCATAGACCTGGGTCTGCCCACTTAGCTTAGAGAAGTGTTATATTCAAACTCTGAGAATTGTTAGTCTCATCTTGATTGACAAGGGAGATAGCTGGAGAAATTGGAATGTTCCTGGATGGATGCCATGAGGACAGGAGCAAAGGCAGTTGGCCTGAGGATATAAATACCCTAACAGTCTTCTGGGAGGGGTCTTTGGTCTTTGAGGTCTTTGAGCTTGACCATTGAGCTTTGATCTTTGATCTTGAAACAGTGATCTGTGGGTCTCTGACTGTGGGCTTTTGAATCATCATTAGCTGTTAGGTATCTGGGCCTGGGAGGTGAAGGGAGGAAGGGAGGTAGAAGGAGAAGAGGGTAGATTTCCTAAGGGTGGTTACTTCCTAAAGGCTATGCAGACTGACATCACAAATTGATACTAAGAAAGCTGAGAGAGGTCATCGATATCTGTACCAACTGAGCAGATTGCCCTCTGGTTTGGCAGTGGCCAAACTGGACCAGAGGAGGGTGAAACACTAGCTCCAGCTTTACTGAAACATCAGCCTACAGTCCTGAGGGATTATTGATCATAGATATTAGTGTGACAGGGTCTCCTATCCCCGATCTGTTCCTGATTATTCCTTTCCCTATTTAATATCAATAAAGTTTTATTAAGTACCTTCCTGAGTGGTCATTATATCATGACCCTTGGGGAGGGAGCAACACACTCAGATGAAACATGGTCCAAGGCTAATTAGAGCCCAATATTAGTCCAACGCCAGGTGGGACCTGAAAGGGTTACCCATCCACCAGACCTCAAGGGTCCTACCTGGGCACTGTTATATAGAAATAGGGCATTATACCATCAAGCAAGGGTGACTGAGTTGGTGTCCTCAGTCACCAGCTACCTAGGGGAATACAAGGCACAGTTTCTCAAACCAATATCCCCTAGGAGCATAGCAGTATTCAGAAGAGTCCTATTTATTTTTTATAACAGCAGTAATTGCCTCCTTGCTAAAATGAAGCCAGACAAGAAAGATGAAAGATGAGATAAACAGTGCAACAGAGACAGAGACAGTCTAATAGAGAGATACAGAGAAGAGATAAGCAGAGAGAGGGAGAGAAAGAGAGGGAAAGAAAGAAATAGAGGCTGATCCAGAGACAGAGATACAGAGTGTGGATCATTCTTTGTCTCTCTCTGTCTCTCCCCTCTGTCCTCGTGTCTCTCTTTGTCTCTGTTTCCACTATTTATTTGTGCTTCCCAATCCACCCCCCACCCCCACTCTCCAAACACACTTCTTGTTCAAAAAGTCACAGACACATTGCTCTCAATCTCGAGATCACTTCCACTCTAAAATCTCAGCTTTCCAAATAAGCTCTCCATTTGTTTTTAAGAGTTGGCTGTGATTAAGGTTGGGAGACTGGCATCCAAAGGGAAACTTCCCTCCATGGGTGAGAAAGAAATATTGAGAACAACGCTGGATGAGAAAGACATCGAAGACTTAGTTCTCAAGCATCGTGTAGTCTCCTGCTCTTCCATCCTCTCTGCTTCGAGTCTGTCCGATTCCTGTCCGAACCTTCACCATCTTCCACCGGGCTGGGACAGGCAGTGTTAGCTTGAGCTAGGCGGTAGAGGTGACAAGCTGGAGAAAGTTCAGGGTCTAGGGGTGTGTAGAGATGTGCGGGATGCCGCAAGAGGTGACTGATGTGTGAGAGTGTGAGTGGGCACGGTCTTGAGCTTGGTGGGGTGTTTTGTGCCAGAGTACATGGGGAGGGAAGTTTTCCTAAGGCAGGGCAGGAACCAGCTCTGGAAAACAGAAACTTCGGTTCTTAGATGTCTTCCAGTAAATTCTAAGCAACGTTTTGTCCAGTAGTCAGCAGAGAAGAAAAGCAGAAATCCATGTTATTCTCTCAAATAAAAAAAATGGTTCCTTCCCCCTCCCCCTTTTCATAGAATACATAAAACAAGTGTAAGCATATTGGCCGGTTAGCTCAGTTGGTTAGAGCGTGGTGCTAATAACGCCAAGGTCGCGGGTTCGATCCCCGTACGGGCCAACAGAGTTTTGTAACTCGCCTGAGTCCCTTTAGGCGTGTTAGGCGTGTTGGTTTACTCTTGTTGAAAACGGATTTTCATCCGGCTGGCTAACTCGAATGAAGTCAATCCCCACTAGCTGAGCATATCTCATTAGGGAAGGAGGGAGATTTGTGGGTGTCGTCTGTCTTTCTAGAATAAAGATCAAATAAATTTGCTGGAAGTGTCTGAAATTTACGAAGAATACAAATGTTTAGCCCGTTAAAAAAGTGGATCTAAAGTGGACTTGTTATAGAAATCTGTTTTTGACCGTATTCATTTTAACAATTTTATCAGTGCTTTGAATAATGGCACAGATAGTGTACATATCAAATTTCAAGGTGATTACAGTCAGCCAAAGTACATTTATTAAATATTTACTATATACTAATACCGTGCTAACCTCTAGGAATAGGAAGAAAAGAAGAAAGAAAGAATCCTTTTCTCAAGGAATTTATATACTAATGAAGGAAACAACATGTAAATAATTAAGAACATACTATATAAACAAAGTAAATGAGAGATAATTGCAAAGGGGAAGGCATTGGGTTAGGGGGAAGAGATCAGGAAAAGCCTCCTCTTTAAAGGTGGGACTTGAGTATTGAAGGAAGTCAGGCAAACTGAGCCACAGTGATGAAGAAATCACCCAGGCATAGGAGACAGTCTGGATCCAAAGAAACCACAGAGTGAGTAGAGTGACTAGTCAGAAGAACAGTAAAAAAGACTGATCAGCTAGTTCCACTGCTAAGCTGAGATGATCCATGCTGTGCTTGACTAACACTTCACTGGGCATGATGATCTCAGGCAAATTGGTCAACATGCTGAGTGACTTCTCTGCTTTCAAGTTTCTCCCTTAACTTTAGCTTATTTCTCAGCAGCAACTGCAATATCCACCATTTCTAGCTTCAAATCTAATGGATACAAGTATGAAATCTTTCCTTTCATCATTTTCTACCCCTTCTTAACTTTCTAGGTTAAAAATTAGGATCCTCTCTCAGAATGGTCCAACTTAAATTCATGGCTAGTAATCAAATTCTCATTTTCTCTGTATGATTATTTGACATTAGTTCCATAATTATGAAACAGTTACTTATGGCATCTATAATATTCTTTTTCTGTTGTTTACTCATATTTTTTCCTTCTTTCCCTCCTGTACTTTCTCTGCTCTGCTGATTGATTAGGTTAAGCAGATGGTTTTAATGAGCTTTGATGTAAGATCTTTCCCAGCTGGCAACAGAAATTTGTAGGTACTTTCTCTGCAGTCTATGGGGGAGGGGTGTGGGAGTTTTCCTGTCTTCTGAAGACTTCTTATCTATCCTATTGTTGGGATTAAGCCAGGGCAGGGTTGATCTGTAGAGCTTGATGTGTTCTGAGGTTAAAACCTTGAGAGAAGGGGGGTAGGGCAAGATGGAGCATTTTGCTGTGTTTAGGTTGCCCTCCCCTCTAGCCGACTCCCTGCCATCTGTGTTCAATGCCTTGAGACCAGCTCAGCTGTGCCAGCAAGGCCCTCTCTCCTGACTAGTGGGTTTGCTCACCCAGAGATTCCAGGAGCTGTGGGAGACTCAGCACAGCATGAGGATTCCCCTACTTCCTTACCCTCAAACCCAACAGTTCAAGAATTCAGGACTTTTTCTTGGTGTACCTCTTGAGCTGTCCAGCATGGGGATCCCCTAGCTCTGTCCTGTTGTTAGATTTGGTTTTATTTCTCCTCAAAGCACTTTTTTATCTTCATGTGGAGGTCTGACGTTTTGCTCTATCTAAGCTGTCATCTTCCCAGCACTGGAAACAAGATTATAATATTCTTGTATACTACAGCCTATCACATTCAAAAATAGGAACTATTTTTCCTTCCTTCCCCTTACCTTCTGTCTTGGAATCAATATTAAAGCATAGGTTCCAAGTGTAATACAGGGTTGCAGCAGGAGCTTTTGCATTTGCAAATTCAACTGTAACAGTCCTGGCAATTAGAAGTTTAGAATGTTCACAGAAAAGCAGTTGGAGCCTGAGGCTAGAAATAGTCCTGAAGCTCCAACTGAGGGGCTTTTGCCTGTTGGCTTTGGCTTCTGGCTTTGCCTTGGCCTGTGATTTTGTCTTTTGGGGCATTTGGACCTAGTCTGATTTCTCTGGACCTCTCCCTGATCTCTCCATTACATTCCTGCTATTTTCCCTGAATCTCCCTTTGGGCCCTGGGAGGAAGGGTGGTTTTGGTGGTTGAACATTGTGGGTTTAGTTTCTGTAGGCAAGTAGGTCATCCTAAATCAAGTCACTCCTTATTTAGTGATCTGATTAATATTTTACTTCAGGGCAGTGAAGCCTTCCTGACTGGGAGAGCTGGTCTCTCTCAGTGTGACCCTACCTCCTGTGATCCTTCCCCCAGCACCAGCTTTCTCCCTAGCAGCAGCTACAAACCCTGAAACCCTCTTTCCCTTGGCTTACCTCTAACATTAATAAATCCCCTTTGTTACCTACACAAAGCCTCTGGTGAATCATTGTATTGAATATTAAGGCAGAGGCTGAAGAGGGAGGAAGTTACTTTCCTTTATTTCTTGAGGGAAACCTAGGCATCCATCTTGGGCAGGAAGTACCCAGCGGAGACTTCCTGCAGACATCAGTTTCACTGGCAGGGAGGAGCCTTTGACTCCTCCCTCAAAGGAATCTTAGAAATTAACAAAAGAAAACCTTCCAGCCAGATGTAAACATTTCTGACTTGGCCCAGTTCCTCTTGAGCCATAGAGATATATCTTCCCTGTCTGAAGGATCCTGTCTATTTCCCCCCAGTATCCTCTGTCTCTAGCCTCAGTGACTAACCTGTTTGAGCAGCCCTCCTGTATACTCCCATCCATTCCCTTACTTTCCTATATACTACCCATTCATCCCTTACACTCAGCCATCCTCTTCATTCCTCCTATCACCTTATCCCTCCTCACTACCAAGGTTGCCTACTTCTTTATAACACAAGGCAATTGGGGTTAAGTAACCCTTCCAAGGTTACACAGCTAAGAAGTGTCTGAGACCAAATTCAAACCCCAAACCTCTCATTTCCAGACCCATAGCTATTTTTTCTTAGCACTCTAATCATGTGAAAAGTTAGTAACTTAAAAGGACATCATATCACTTTGGGGAAGTAGCAAGGAGGGATCATTAGAAGGGAGTTGGATGATTAGAATAGGCACTTTCCTCTCTCCTTCCAAATGTAGTGCAGAGGTACAATCAACCCTGCAAAAGGCTAACTGCAGAATTTCTGGCAGTTAAGAGGGTTTAGAACCCTGACTAAGGGCAGTTGATCCCGGAGGCTTAGACAGAGCAGAAGGGCCAACTGAGCTTGGTCTTTGGGCTGAAACCTGGCCTTGAATCTATGCCTTTTCTCTTGAGATTTTGTAGCTTAGCTAATTCCTCTGGATCTCCCTGACCTTCCCTATTTCAATCCCCATTTCCTTTCCTAATTTCCTGTGGGTTTTGGGAGAAGGGTGGATTTGGGTGGTAGCAATCAAACTTTGAAGACTTAGTTTTTCCCCATAGACCAGTAGGGCTTACCCTTGATACAAATTATCTCCTGATTCATTGTATATAACTTCCTTAACCTTAAAGGCAACAAAACCTCCCAGGGCTGAGTAAGAGCAGGTTCTTTCTCTGTCTCCCATTTCTGTGTTCCTCTCCCACCTGGAGCTTCTCCCTAGGAGGTTGTTAGAGAAACCTTGTATCCCTCTGTCCTTTATAATCAACCCTGAAACTTAATAATAAGCTCTGTTGTCATTTAATCAAACCTTTTGCTAAATCAATGGTTGAATGATAAAAGAGGAATAAGGAGAGAAAGGAATAGTTTCTCTTTGGGTCCTGAGGGGAGTTGGAGGCATCCATCTTGGAGGAAGTGGTGATCTCTGTACTTCCTCTGAGAAGCCCTTCTATTTCACAGACATAGAGGAGCCTCGGGACTCTTTGTGAACTTGAGAAACTGACTAGAAAGCCCTCTGGTCAGTTTCAAATCATTCCTGGCTGGCCCTAACCCTTTGTCTGTAGAAGTGCCCTTCCTACCTGAAGGGGTTCAGCCTGTTGTCCTCTGTCTCAAGCCTGTGTACTGTTATATTGAATCTCTGGGAGCTAGGAGTTCACACTGTGATTGACAGGTGGATCAGTTGGATGTCAGAATGTTCCCAGAGAGGCATGTGGACAGGAGAGGGCAGTTGGCCGGGGGGTTGGGGGGGGGTAATAAAACCACTCTGGGAGCCCTGGCAGAGGTTCTTGGTTCTGACCTTTCCCTGAGACTGGAGATCAGTGGATCCTGGTCTTGGTGGGATTGAGACTTGCAAACTCAACCCTGCAAGCTCCTCCTGTTTGTTCCTGTACCATCAACAACCTGTACCAGACCTCCATCTCTGATTCTACTGCCCCTAGATATTAGGAAGTCAATCATCTTAGTCATCTAGGTTTCCCAGGGCCCAGGAGGGATACGGGAAGTGGGCAGGAGAAGAAGAAGAGGGTCGAAAGGGTGGATATCTCAAACTGATTAGACTTAACATCTACTGAAGAAGAAGCTGAAAGATTATACAGCAGTTTGCCTGCTCTGGTGTGGCCCTGGCCAGGCTGTACCAGAGAGAAGCTATCATCTTGATTCCTTCATTTGCCTGCAGTTTAGAGATTCATTGCTATCATTTAAATTAGGGTCTCCCAATACCTCTATCCCATACCATTATCCTTCTTTGCCAAATACATTCAAAGTTTTAAAGTACCTTCCTGAATTGGTTATTCAAAGCTTATTTGGGAAGGGAGACACGAAGTTAGATTACAAGGTTACCAAGCAGAAGAGCCCAATAAATAATATCAATTAACCCAGGTGGGTCCTGAAGGGATATCATCCATTGACCTAAAGGATCCTGCCTGGGCAACTGTTATAAAGGAGAGAGGTGTCATCCTATCCTCTCTCCATACTACATCTACATCTACATCTACATCTAATAGATAGTAGTAGTATCTTTTATTATAACAGTACCCAGTCTGTGTCTCCCTGTTGCAGCTGCCTGCCCAACTACCTCATCATCTCCCCTTGCTGCTCATTATACTTCATCATCTTATATTTCCCTAAACTCAGTCATTCCCTTACATCTCTCCTACTACCTCAATCTACTACCTCCACTATTGCACCCTCCTTTCCCACCTACTGACCTAGGGATCCACAAACCGCATCCACTTGCTTTATTCCCTTATTACACCAACCTGATCCAAATAACAAGAGAATGAATATTGTGGCTTTGTATGGATCTACAGCATAACTGTTAAAGGTAAAGTTCTATTTCCTTACTCCCAAGCATCTCTGATACCTTCTGCCTCTTTTCATATCCCCAGTGCTTATCACAATGACTGGCACATAGTAGGGGATTGATAAATGTTTGATTAATCAATTCTGTTGCTCCCTCTCCCATACTGTTGTGTGTGGAGAGACTACTATGCATAAGCATCTTTTTGGCCAGATGGACTTTGTATTGCCTGCTTTCACCACTTATTTTTTGTTGTTTTAGAAGAGGATACCTTTTCTCTGCCAACTCCTGTCTAGAGATGACTCTCATTGATTATAAATTTGGGAGAATGCTTGGAGTTTTCTAGTGCAAGATAGGAATGATGGCATTGTAGAGAAGAGACTGATGACTTTGATAAGGTGTCAGATTCCTTTCTCCAATTACCCATGACACAGGTCAAATGTGACCCAGATAGGGCCTAGTTATCAAGAAAAATTAATTAAAACAATGTAAATATCAGATGATTGGGAAGGAACACTTCTATGTGCAAGACCCCTGTACTCAGCAAAGGAGATATAAATAAGAAAAGAGACAGTCCCTGCTCTCACAGAATTTGTATTCTAATAGAGGAAGATAATCTACAAGAGAAAGTTGAAAAGCAGGGGCAAGAAAAATGTAAGAGGGTGCCTGTGGCAGGGGCATGATGTTAGTGGAGTAGAAGCTAAGGAGGAGGGTAGATGTAGACTTGGCTGAAAGTTCTAGGCTTTCTATAAAGAGAGGCTTCAGGAGTTTTTGCTCTGACCTCCAACTCTCTAATCTGAGAGGAGAGACACCTGAGGGTATGAAGTAGATTTGACCTCCAAAGCTGAGTTAATCTTCATAATGATGAGATTTCTAGGGCTGAATTTGTCTTGGGGGAAGTAAGATGAAATCTAAACCAAGCAGAGCAGGGGGTGGGAAATAAAGCATATGACTCATCAATTTCTTGGAGGAGATGACAACCTCTGGGAGAATGATACAGGTAGAAGGACTGACAAAGGCCTAAGCTGTTCCCTAACTTACCAACAGATCTGGACTGGTGAATGTAACAGGCAGCACACTGCAGACATGAAAGCGAAATACCTTTCCAGAATTTCCTATAAAATTGCTTTGTCCACCCTAAAGAATATATTAGATGATAGGTTATTATTGCAGGTGTCAAGAATTTCTCCATGAAATTCGAGTTGGATATGGGGAGAGAGGAGGGGAGTGAAGGGGAAAGTAAAAAACGAGAATCATGTAACCACGGAAAATATTTCTAAAAAAAAATATTAAAACAGGAAAAAAAAAAGAATTTCTCCATGACTCAGTTTATGAGCATTTTGTGTGTAACAGGATATTTATGAAGACTTATGTCCACTGAGATACCAAAATTCACTAGTTTATCTGTTTGAGTTCCTAGTTAGCCTTGCAACTCTAATAGCTTCTATCCAATCTGAAAGGAAAAGTTTCTCAAGAGGAATCAGATCCTAGAGACCAAAAGTGGTTCAAGGTTGAGATTTAGAAGTGAGCAGTCAGTTGTGTGTGTGTGTGTGTGTGTGTGACACATAAGAGTAAATGAAATAAAGATGAGAGAAGAGAGACATGCTCAGTGGACTGGAGGCCCTGGCCAAGGAGTGGCTTGCCCCACCCTACTGTTGTTTTCATTGATAACTGAGAGAACTGATATGGAAGTAAAAGCTGAGATGATCAAAAGGTGGGGGAGGGGAGAGTGAAACTGAACTCTGGAGAAATCACACAGAATAGTGAAAGATAGAGTCTAGAGCTATTCACCCTGCCTAGAACAGAACTAGCAAATTTCTGGTTTTCCATCCTTTCCTCACAGGAGAAAAATGATGCTGTTTCCCAATCTGTTTCTTAAGATTTTTTTTTTCCTCTGAGATAAAGTGATTATTCATTGAACTGTGCATCTCAGATAGGGCACTTGCACAATGAAGAGAGAATGAGTAGAAAAGTATGAAGAGTAGAGGGGAGAGAGACAGAGACCGAGAAAGAAACAAACAGACAAAGTGATAGAGAGAGAAAGAAAAAGACAAGCAGAGACAGAAGGAGAGAGAAGAGACAGAGACAAAGTGACAGGGAGACAGAAAAAAA
This sequence comes from Gracilinanus agilis, assembly GCF_016433145.1. Classification (NCBI taxonomy): domain Eukaryota; kingdom Metazoa; phylum Chordata; class Mammalia; order Didelphimorphia; family Didelphidae; genus Gracilinanus; species Gracilinanus agilis. Next base: position 474,482,529 of record NC_058133.1, read on the forward strand.
CAGGCAGAGACAGGAGAGGGAAAGGGGAGAAGAGACAAAGTGACAGGGAGACAGAGACAACAGACACAGAGAGAGGGTGGAGGGGAGACAGATTTGTATAACTTTTGGGACTTTCCTGACTTCGCAGGGTGTCAAAGCTGTACAATGTAGATCTGCCTTTCCTGGGAGGGGAGGCAGGAAAAAGGAAAGTGATCTGCCCAGCTCCAAGCAGCTAGTGTGAATCAAAGACGAGATATGAACCTGAAAAGAACCTTGTACTTCTCTCTAACCAGCTCGGGGATGGGTTCTCTCCATCCTCGCGTACGGAGGTGCTGAGCGGGCGCGTCCCCCGGCTTTGTGGGCTGAGCCAGGGTGCCACAAGAAAATTTACTTTGATGAATTCACTTTGGCCAAGAGCTCAGGGCTGAGACTATTCCACAGCTGTGTGCTGTAATAGAGGCAAATTTGGGCGTTCCGGCGTGGGGTCAGTGGGCTTGTGTCCCTTTTCTGTCATTTCCTTATCAATTCCACGAGGAACATTCACGTCTGTAACTGTATGCATAGAGCAGAGTGTGTGTTTCGCCCGCGTTTCAGTTAACTAGGCAATGCTCACTGCAGGTCAGTGTTCTGGAGGTCTGAGAACAGAGGTTAGGCTCTTCTTACAAAATGTTTCATCCAGCCGATCTAGCCAGGTGCCTCTCAAGCTCCGGGGCTCCGGGCAAAGGAAGCTTTTCCTGGTGGCCGAGGGCCTTTTGAATAATGGGATGGAGTTTTCCAGACATTTCCCTTTGCTATCCAATAGGCATCCCTCATCTCAACTCCGTCTTTCAGCTTCTACAGACACCTGATTACCCAACAGACTCATTCACTTAGTAGAAAATGTCCTTAAAACCCATTAAATGAAATCTGCTTTTAAAGCAGCAGGAAAGCAGTTTGATTACATTTATATACCTTCGCCCGGTTTTCCGTCAGCTGGGAAGCTCCAGTGGCGCAATCGGTTAGCGCGCGGTACTTATACGACAGTACAAGCGAGTAATGCCGAGGTTGTGAGTTCGATCCTCACCTGGAGCAGGTGTTTTTTCTCCTTAAAACTTTAGAACCAGTTTTAAAAATTGCCTGGTATTCTGTTTACTGAAAAGATGAGTGGGTTATGGTTATTTACTGGACATTGAAATATCGATTTTGTATTGCCTTGGATTGGACAAGGTCTTTTGCAGACAGCAAGACCGTAATCTACTAGAACTTTGTAAAATGATTTCAGTTTGTCAAATTGTATCCTTATGTATTTGGAACTTTGGAAGAATGTGAATTATTAATTGCACTAGCAACTGAGCCATAATAGACCTTTCTTGGGAATACTTTACTGCAGGTATTTGAGAAAGTATTAAAAAGGAGATGTCTGTATCACTAAAGAGCTTTCTAGGATTTAGAACTATGGATTTTGCCAAGCACAGATCACCAGATTTGCTGGTGATAGCAAATGTTGGGAGAATTTAAGGGTGGGATGATTGAGCACAATCAATAGTTACCCCACTAGAAAGTCTTGGAATTTTACGGATTTTATTTTAGGATTTTAGGGAGGTTTGCCTTTGGAGGAATTTTGAGAGCTGCTGGAATTGGGGAATTCCAGGCAGTGACAAAAGAGATAAGAAGGAGAAAGCACTTTCAACCCCGGCAACCCCTCCCCACCCAGGAGGAACTTCCTAGGGCTGGAGGTGAGAAAGGGAAGAGAGAGGTTTTGATTTAGGTTTTTGCCTCTCCCTCAGTTTGGAGGAAAATCTTAAGGGATCCAGAGGGTGTTGGACTTCCCATCCTCCCACTGATGTCCTAGTGGCATCTTGGGTTTGGCTGACCGGAGTGTCTGCATTGGGAGTCAAGGACACACTGTGCACAGATTCACAACTGCACAAGTTGCTCAACAAAGAAACTACATCTTGTGGAAAGTGAACTTCTTGAACATCTCATGAATGGGAGAAAAGGATTTCTAACAACCAGGAGTTGTTACTCCTTTGTCACCTGTACTTTCTAGGCTTAAGATATATATTTGTGTGAGATTGTCACAGACTTTTGGGGATGACACTTTGTACCTATTGTCTTAATTGTTCCATTTTAGTAAATAACTCCTTTAGGAAAACTCTTTTGTTTGGCTGATTAAATTAATTGGTAGCTGATATCAGGGGAGTTTGGAAGCACAGTAGTGGGGCTTGAGTCAAAGGCATAAAACAATCACTCTCAACTACTTCTTGGGCATCTTCCAGAACACAGAGATGGAAGCACAACGTTGCTCTGGGATTCAAGACTTGTCTGTTTGAATTGGGTTAGATGGAAAATTTATTCACTACTTATACATGCCAGGAAGTGTGCTAAACACTTGGTGATATAAATATAATCAAGTAAGACAGTCCTTGTCCTCAAATAATATAGTTTAAAAGGAGAGGAAAACTTATGAGAAGGGGGGGGGGGGGAAGGTGGTGAAATAGTTAGAAAGAAGAAAGTAAACTTCTACCCATCTATCTCTGTGAAAATCCTGCCTAAATACACAGTTAAAGTACAATGTGAGCCCAGTGTTGCATATGTACTAGAAACAAATAGAAAGGAAGAGTTGGAGGAAAGACCTATGAATTGATGCAAAGTGAAAAGAGTAGAAAAAAATAAACAGTATACACAATGACTTAAGTAATATAAATGGAAGGAACAACATCAAAATGGTGCATGGTGCAATTATAATGATCAATATTGGAACTGGAGAGTAGTTGTGAGAATATAGCTCTTTCACTTTGAAGAGAGGGCTATGGAGGTAGAGCATGGCATATCCAGGAGAACTTGACTGAATTAATTTGTTTTGTTGAACTACTTTCTTCCCTCTCTACATTTTTTATTTTATGTTGGAAAGGATGGCTCTCTGGATTGGCGAAGGGAGGGCTATATTAAAAAAAGAAGATTATGTAAGAGCAAAAGGTATAAATTAATTTTTAAAAGTTAAAAAATGAGCCACTACAGCTAAACAAATAAAATTTATTTTCATTTTTATTTTTAAATTTATTTTTATTGATTAATTATGAACATTTTTCCATGGTTACATGATTCATATTCTTTCCCTCCCCTCCTCCCACTCCTCCCACTCCTCTCCCATAGCCAACGGGAAATTCCACTGGGTTTTACATGTGTCATTGACCAAGATGTATTTCCATATATTGATATTTGCACTGATCATTCAGAGTCTACATCCCCAATTATATCATCAATCATATCCCCATAGACCCATGTGATCAAGCAGTTCTTTTTCTTCTCTGTTTCTACTCCCACAGATCTTTCTCTGGATTTGGATAGTATTCTTTCTCATAAGCCCTTCAGAAATGTTTTGGATAATTGCATTGCTGCTAGTGAAGAAGTCCATTACAGGTGCAGCTCGGTAACTCAGTGGATTGAGAGCCAGGCTTAGAGATGGGAGGTCCTAGGTTCAAATCTGACCTCAGACCCTTCCCTGCTGTCCCAAAACAATACACAGTATTGATTCGAAGATGGGAGGTAAGGGTTTAAACAAACAAAAAAAGAAGTCTATTACAATCCATTGTGCCACAGGGTATCCGTCTCTGTGTATGGTTCTCCTGGTTCTGCTCCTTTCACTCTGCATCAATTCCTGGAGGTCATTCCAGTTCACATGGAATTCCTCCAGTTCATTATTCCTTTGAGCACAATAGTATTCCATCACCAACAGATACCACAATTTGTTCAACCATTCTCCAATTGAACCATTCCCCTTTGTTTTCCAATTTTTTGCTACCAAAAAGAGTGTGGCTATAAATATTTTTGTACAAGTCTTTTTCCCTATTATCTCTTTGGGGTACAAACCCAGAAGTGGTATGGTTGGATGAAAGGGTAGGCAGTCTTTTAAAGCCCTTTGGGCATAGTTCCAAATTGCCCTCCAGAATGGTTGGACCAATTCACAACTCCACCAGCAATTCATTAATGTCCCTATTTTGCCACATTCCCTCCAACATTTATTACTTTTCTTTGCTGTCATGTTAGCCAGTCTGCTCGGTGTGAGGTGGTAACTCAGAGTTGTTTTGATTTGCATTTCTCTAATTATAAGAGATTTAGAACACTTTCATGTGCTTATTGATAGTTTTGATTTCTTTATCTGAAAATTGCCTATTCGTGTCCCTTGCCCATTTATCAATTGGGGAATGGCTTTACAAATAAAATTTATTAATAAATACCCATTTCTTTTATTTCTCCCTCAACCCCAAAGGAAGAACTGGGTTCTGAGAGACTAGAAACAAAGAGGGCCTTTACTTTTCTAGTGTACTGAAGAGCAGGCAAGAATAATAATCCAGGTGGCTGAAGGTCAGGATTCTAGGAAGACTCAGAATGGAGAGAGGGAAGGGAGGTGAAGCTAGGCAATAGGTGGGAAATAGTTGTCTGTAGTGAAAGGGAAATGTGGAGAAGGAAACCTATATTCCAGCTATGAAACACAGCCAGAAAATACAATAGATTGATTAGAGGGAAAGTGCTTCATTATTCTATCAGTAACTAGTCCTGACTTCAACATGAATGAACTATATTTTTCCACTGAAGAAGCTTCAGTTCAAACCCACATTCATTACCTGGGATGAAACTTTTTTCATTTCCTCTAGGAAGTCCTTAAAGCCTATTAAGAAATGACCAGGTAATCCTATTCAAGTAAGACTTTGAGAGGTTCTGAAAATGAAACCCAGTCATCTTCTCTATTGTAAATGGAGCAGGATACTAGGGATTATGCATACAAAAACATATAAAATATGATCCCTGAATTCAAAGAGTTTGCTATTTGGATGATGAGCTAGGACAGAGGCATAAAAAGATAAAGAGCAAGGTCAAGTAGCATTTGCTAAATACCACATTATAGGTCAGGCCTGAAAATGTGGGTTTTTGTAGTCATCTGTGCAGAGTTTTAAGTTACCAGATAAGAAGAGATGAATTTTCATTTTGAATTTTATTAAAATATAAAGAATGGGGGCAGCTGGGTAGCTCAGTGGATTGAGAGCCAGACCTAGAGATGGGAGGTCCTAGGTTCAAATCTGACCTCAGACACTTCCCAGCTGTGTGACCCTGGGCAAGTCACTTGACCCCCATTGCCTAGTCCTTACCACTCTTCTGCCTTGGAACCAATACACAGTATTGACTCCAAGACAGAAGGTAAGGGTTTAAAAAATATATATATAAAGAATGTTTGAGCTAGTCTGTCCATTGAGTTCATGTATCTTAAATATATCTCTTATAGATGAAGAAACTTAGATTCAGAGAAATGAAGTAACAATCACTTTTGGTGGAACTAGTACTAAAGGCTCTAGAATATTGATCTCCAATAAGCAGACAAACTATCTGGATCAGCAATATATTTGTACATTGCATTGCTGAGCAACTTACAATATCTGAACATTCAATTTGTCTAGGGAAGGATGGATTTAATTTAGAAATTTGCCTTTGTAAAGATTAAAATTAATATTCAATTCTTTTTCTTTTTAAGAATATTTTCTTTTTTCCAATTACATGGAAAAACAATTTTTACCATTTGTGTTTTTAAAAAATTGAGCCCCAAATACTTTGTTCCTCTCCTCCTCTCTTCCTTCATGCCAATTTGGTATAAGTTTACATATGTACAATCAAGCAAAATCTGATTCCGTATTCACCATTTTGCAAAAGAAAACAAAGACAAAAAAACTACAAAAACCCTTGAAAATAAAGTGAAAAATAGTATGCTTTGATTTGTATTCAGACTCCATCAGGTATTTGGAAGTGGATAGGATTTTTTTTTTTTATCATAAGTCCTTTAGAATTGTCTTAGATCAGTGTATTGCTGCAAATAGCTAAGTCATTCACAGCTGTCCATCATCCAATTATATTGTTGCTGTGTGCACTGTTCTCTTGGTTCTGTTCACTTCACTTTCATGTAAGGCTTTCCTGGATTTTTTGAAAGCATTCTGCTCCTCATGTCTGTAAATACTTTTTCAAGAAGCCATTTTGGATCAGAATAGTTGTCAGTTGCCGAGTTGGAATACAGAATGCAGGGGTGGCATGAGCTGGCATGAGACCAAAAAGTCTGTTGAGATAAGCCTATAAATTGAGAGCGATTTCTAGCTTCTGGGCCTCAATCTAGAGATATGCTGGGAGGGTAGGCATCTCAGGATTGTCTCTTAGCTAGGTTAACTTATATCTCTTAGGATTAGTTACCTAGGCTGCTCACTGCTCATCTAGTGCTAACAGCATCTGGCTTTAAACATCATCATCATCAACAATATACAAATTTGCTAAACACCAACAAGAAGATCAACTCTGTTAAATCAAATCAACAACAATTAATTAGAGTCAGGCCTTAGGCCTGACCAAGGCAATCTGCCTGGCAAACTTCAGGAAATCAGCTTCTCCTGAAAACTTCAGAAGATTTAATATAACTTTATTAGTTAGACAAGATTTTAGGATTCAAAAAAAAAAAGATTTTAGGATTCATCCCTAATCTCTCTTTCCTCAATATTTCAACCTATCCTTTCCCCAATCTTGTTTATGATCATTAAATAAGTTTATAGAGGGAAGCTGGTACTGATCTGTTCTTTACTGAAGGTTCCAAGGGGAAGTTGTCAGTTAAAACTTCTCCTTTACATCACAAAATTTATCCAAAAGCTTATTGATCTTCTGTTATCAGGATCAACCAATTGCAGTCAGAAATAACATCTTAGAATAATTTGAGTTTATCCATCTTCATTTCATCAAAAGAACTAAGTTCATTTTGCACTGACAGTTGAAGAAAATTTTCTACTTCCTCATTGGTCAGCTTGTAAAGGTGGAATCAAGTGAGTGAAGTAGCCTATCAGCTGATTCAACACAAACCACATCCAGCTGCAGAGTCACTGAAACTTACTTATATACCATCTAGTTAGGTGGTCGCACAACCTCCTTTACAGCTTCATTTACCACCTTTTACATTTCTTATAGCACAATAGTATTTCATCACAATCATATACCACAACTTGTTTTGCTATTTTCCATTTGATGGGTATCTTCATCCTTAGTTTCTCTAACTTCTTGTCACCACAAAAAGAGCTGCTCTAAATATTTTTGTACACACAGATCTTTTAAAAAAAAATTCTTTATGAAACAGACCTAGTGGGGAGTATTGCTGGGTCAAAGGATATATGCACAATTTTATAGTCCTTTGGGCATAGTTCCAAATTGTTCTCCAGAATAGTTGAATTGGTTCACAACTCCACCAGCAGTACTTTTTAATGTCCTGATTTTCCTACATTCTCTCCAAAATTTGTCATATTAACCAATTTAATAGGTGTGAGGTAGTACCTCAGAGTTGTTTTTAATTTGAATTCCTCTAATCCATAGTGATTTAAAGTGTATTTTTTTTTCATCTGCCTATAGATGGCTTTGATTTCTTCATCTGAAAACTGCTTATGTATGCCCTTTGACCACTTATCAATTGGGGAATGACTAGTATTGTTATAAATTTGACTTAGTTCTCTATATATTTGGGGAATGAGGTCTTTATCAGAGAAATTAGGTATAAAATGCTTTTCATAGTTATGATTTCTGAATATTTCCCTCCATCTTATTTTCCCTTTTCTCCCTCCTTTCACCAGACCTTCTGCAAAAGTGTTTTGCTGCTTCTTCTTCTTTTCCTATTGTCATGCAAACACATTTCTATATTGATCCTTGTAAAAGCAAAGTCATACACAACCAAAACCCACAAATAAAACCAAAAACACACTGATGCAAAGACGACTCCAACAGTTATTTCTCTGGAGATGGATAGCATTCCCTGACATAAATCTTTCAAGATTGTCCCAGATCATTACATTGTTGAGAGTAGCCGAGTTTTTAAAGATAATCATTATCCAATAATGCTGTTATTGTATACAGTGTTCTCCCAGTTCTCATTTTGCTCTGCATCAGTTTCTGCAGACCTTTCTAGTTTATCATTTCTTATAGCACAATAGTATTCTATTTCCCAATTGATGAACATCCCCATAATTTCCAATTCCTTGCCACTATAAAAAGAGCTGGGGGCAGCTGAGTGGCTCAGTGGATTGAGAGCCAGGCCTAGAGACTGGAGGTCCTAGGTTCAAGTCCAGCCTCGGACACTTCCAGCTGTGTGACCTTGGGCAAGTCACTTCCCTATGCTCCTAGAATGGAGTCCCAGAATGGAGTCCCAGGATAAAAACTTCCAGCTGTGTGACCTTGGGCAAGTCACTTCCCTATGCTCCTAGAATGGAGTCCCAGGATAAAAAAAATAAATAAAAAGAGCTGCTATAAATACTTTTATACAAGTAGATCCTTTCCCCTTTTTTATTTTCTCTTTGGGATACAGACCCAGTAGTGGTATTACCAGATCAAAGGATATGCACAGTTTTATAGCCCTTTGAATATAATTCCAAATTGCCCTCCAGAATGGCTGTATCAATTCACAACTCCACCAACAATGTATTAGTGTCCCAATTTTGCCATACCCCTTCCAACATTTACCATTTTCCTTTACTGCGATATTGGCCAGTCTGATACATGTAAGGCGGTGCCTTAACATTACTTTAATTTGCATTTCTCTAATCGAGAGTAATGGAGAACATTTTTTCTTGTGATAGTGTTTTGCTTCTGACTATTGGCTCCTCCAATCTGCCCTCCCTTCTGTTAGCTTGCCCTTCTTCTTTTATCCCCTTCCTCTCCTGATTCCCTATAGGGTAAGATAGATTTCTAGACATACAAAATGTGTATGTTATTCCTTATTTTAGTCAATTCCAGTGAGAGTAAGGTTCAAGTGTTGTCTACCACATCCCCTCAACTTTTCCTTCATTGTAAAAGCTCTTTCAAGCCTCTTTTATGTGAAATAATTTATCCCATTCTATATCTCTCTTCTCCATTCATCACTCTATTTTTAAAAATATCATCTTATGATAGGAAATAGTATATTTATAGTTTTTAATTATAGTAATTTAATTTTGTAATTTAATTTTATAATTATCCCTCTTTCTAAACCTTTAATTTTTAAAAAGATATCTTATCATAGTCAATTCATACATATGCTCTCTGTCTATGCATATTCCTTCTTGTTATCCTAATAATGATAAAGTTCTTGGGAATTTACAAGTATCATTTTCCCATGTAAAAATATAAACAGCTTAATTTTTAAAAATCCCTAATGTTTAATTTTTATGCTTCTCTTGACTCATGTATTTGAAAGTCAAATTTTCTATTCAGTTCTGATCTTTTCATCATGAATGATTGAAAGTTCTGTTTCATTAAGTATCCATTTTCCCTAATAAAGGATTATATTCAGTTTTACTGGGTAAGTTATCCTTGTAATCCTAGCTTTTTTGCACTTTGGAATATCTCATACCAATCCCTCTGCTCTTTTAACATGGAAACAGCTCAATCTTGTGTTATCCTGTATATAGTTCCATGATATTTGAATTGTTTCTTTATGGCTGCTTGCAATATTTTCCCCATGATATGGGAAATCTGGAATTAGGCTACAATATTTCTGAGAGTTTTCATTTTGGGATCTCTTTCAGGAGATAATTAGTGGATTCTTTCAATTTATATTTTGCCTCCTGGTTCTAGGATTCAAGGGCAGTTTTCCTTGATAATTTCTTAAAATATAATGGATACTTTTTTTTAATCATGGCTTTCCCGTAGTCCAATAATTCTTAAATGATCTTGCCTCAAATTTAAAGATCAACTAATTCCAATATTAAATAAATTATTTAAAATAATAGGTAAAGAAGGAGCTTTGCCAAACTCTTTTTATGAAACAAATATGGTACTGATACCTAAACCAGGAAGAGCAAAGAGAAGAAAGAAAATTCTAGACTAATTTCATTCATGAATATGGATGCAAAAATCCTAAATAAAATACTAGCTAGGAAACTACAACAATACATCACAAACATTATACATTGTTACCAAATAGAATTTAGACCTGGAATGCAGGGATGGTTTAATATAAGTAAAACTTTCATCATAATTGATTCTATTAATAACAAAAGTAATAAAAATCATGTGACTATATGAATAGATGCATTAAAAGACCTTTGATAAAATACAACACTCATTCCTATTAAAAACACTGGAAAGCATATATATGAATGGAGTTTTTCTTAAAATAATATGAAGCATCTACCTAAAACCATCAGTAAATATTATTTGTAATAGGGATAAACTATAAGCCTTCCCAATAAAATTAAGAGTGAAACAAGGATGCCCATTATCACCAATATTATTTCATATAGTACTAGAAATGCTAGCAATAACAATAAGAAAAGAAAGGAAATTCAAAGAATTAAAACATGCAAAGAAGTAATAAAAATGTCTTTTTTACAGATGATATGATGATATACATGGAAAATCCCAGAAATTCATCTAAAAAGTTAGTTGAAACTATCAGTAATTTTAGTAAAATAGCAAGCTATAAAATAAACCCACATAAATCATCAGCATTTTAACATGTTACTAGCAAAGTCCTGCAAGAAGGAATAGCAAGAGATACTCCATTTAAAATAACCACAGATAGAATTAAAAAACAGGAAGTATACCTGCCAAAACAAACCCAAGCAGTACACAAACATAATTATAAAACACTTTTTACACAAATAAAGTCAGATCTAACTAACTGGAGAAATATTAATTGTTCAGGGATGGCAGAGCCAATATCATTAAAATAACAAACTTATCTAACCTAATCTACTTATTTTTAAAATTATCTCTCCTTGATCTGCTTTCCAGGTCACCTGTTTTTTCATTGAGACAGTTCATATTTTCTTCTATTTTTTTCATTCTTTTGATTTTGTTTTATTGTTTTTAATGACTTATGGAGTCATTAGCTTTCACTTGCCCAATTCTAGTTTTTAAGAAATTATTTTCTGCAGTCAACTTTTGTACCACCTTTTCCATTTGACCAATTCTGATTTTTACAATCAGTTCTTCTCTTCAACGGATTTTTGTGTCTCTTTTAACATTTGGCCTATTCTGTTTTTTAAGGTGTTATCTTAAAAAAATTATGTTTCTTGTACCTCCTTTACCAAGCTATTGACTCTTTTTTTCATTATTTTCTTGATTTTTTTTTTTGCATGTGATTTTCTTGCTTTGATCTTATTCTGTTCTGTTGGAAGCCAATCGGAGAAAATAGGGTCTTTGATAGGGCTTTTCATCTGGATTCCCATCATGATCAATACAGCTGATGCAGCTCTGTGATTGATTCTGGTAGCCTAAGCCTGAAAGGCTGGGCTGCCAGCAGGATGGCTAATCCAAAATAATTGACCCCTCCTGGAAGCTCCTTTTATAACTGGAAGTCATTGAGAGAAATAGAGTCTATAATAGATATTTTAATCTGGACCCCATTACAAGATCAATGACAAGTAAGACTGTGTGTTTGAACTTTCTGCTCTGCAAGTCAGGACGCAGTCAGAATGGGTTATATAAGATAAAAATCTGAACTCCTCTCTTTGATTCCTTTTATGATTGATACTTTTTTTTTTATTGGAAAGCATCATAATCTAATTTTTTAGGAAAGCTTTAAGTTCTTAGTAAACCAGCAGTTAAGGAGTTAACAGTTTTTCTCCAAGACAAAAAGGCAGAAAGTAAGCTGCCAGGCTATGAGTCTGCTCCTAGACAGTCAAGGTTAAAATCAGGCAAGCTCAACAGTTGAACATTTTGCCAGGTGCTTTCCAACACATAATGTTAAAAAACTTATTCATGAAGTTATCTCTAGAAATATAGAAAGTTTTCCCAGAAATAGCTTTCAGATAATGATAAGACTCATTCCCAGCCTTGAATCTTGTTTCATTCCAGGCCTAATCTTTTGAGGTAATTCTTTTACCTTGAGCTACTGTACAACTATAACTTTATTGTGCTTTGTAAAACCATATGCTAATCATTATGTAATCCTATAACTTTAGCATGTCTTCGCAACTGCAAAACCCCATTATGCTCTGTGAGAAATGATTCTTTTGAAAATGGTTAAATAAAGAATGCTCAGAGATGGTCTTTTGGAGCAGCTATGAGCTAACCACTAGCTGCTGTTCTCAATCTTTTTCATCCTTATTGCCAACCCCATCTTAGGCCATTCAAAGCCCTGTCAGTATATAGAGCTGGACCTCTACACCCTTCCCCCATTTTTCCTCTACCTCTTTTAATTTTTAAAGTCCTTTTTGACTCCTTCCAGGAATTCTTTTTGAGCCTATGATCCATTAACAATTTTCTTTGAGGCTTTGGATGTAACTGTTTTGATTATTGTTTTCTGAGTTTGTGTTTTGATTTTCCCTATACACTATAATAACTTTCTATGATCAGGTTTTTTTTTTTTGTTTTCTCATTTTTACAGCTTATTACTTGATTTTTAACTTATGTTAAAATTAAGATCTGCTCCTGAGGTGAAGAGGTCACTATCCCAGGTTTCAGATTTTTTGTGTTCCTATTTTCAGAGCTATTTCTGGGGGTCTGTGTAAGTTTTCAGTTCTTCCTATATGATGTAAGGAGAGGTGGGGCCACTGCTTTCTTTATTTATGCTTTTTGTGAGCCATTACAAGAACTCTTTTTTTTGTCCTGGAACTGGGACTAGGGCCCCTACTCCCCTGCAGCTGAAGGCTCTAGTGTGCTAAAGATTCTTCTTACCCTGGGATGGTCACCTAGAACTTGATATGGGTAAAGCAACAGAGCACTGGATCCACTGTCAGAAAATGGTGATCTCCTTTAGACAGGTTGTCCAATTCCCTTACCTTCTGTGGACTGAGAACTTCAGGAGCCACTATTACCAATTTAGTCACTTGCAAGGCCTGCAATGGACTGTGATCCACTCTCATGCTACTGAGACAGATCTTTCCTATAAACTTTTAAAGTTGTCTTTGGAAGGGAAATTGTTTCACCATGATCTTTTATTGGTTCAGTCACTCCAGAATTCATTTTAAAGTTACTTGAAAGGGGAATTTGGGCTAGCTCAGGTAAGTCACTGCATTTACTCCAACATCTTGGCTCTGTTCCACTCTTATCTTTTAATTGTCCAGGGTTTGCCACTAGTTGTATTGACTGACTAATTAATGTTGTCTTGATAAGGGTATTCTACAAGTAGGATAAAGTATACTGGTAAATGGACCATGGCGTTTGAAAGGATCAATTTGTTTTTTGTCATGACCTCCAGTAGAATTATAAAAATTCAATCTATCAGGAAATATAGATGATATTAAACCAAAAGTTATAAATAAATAAAAGAAAAAGATAGACAAAACACCATATAACTAAAACAAAATTTATGAAAACTCAAATCCATGGAGTCTAGATAAAGCATTTCAGTAAAAGAATGAGTCATCCCTGCCTTTCAGTCTCATCTAAGTACATGTTTTACTGTAGTTCTCTTTGTATTGAAGTAACAGAGGAGCCTATGAGGTGCTCACTAGGAGGCCTTGCCCAGGGCTGAAACAGAAATATCTTGCCGCATCTGGCTTGTTTTTCTTTTTCTTTTTTTCCTGCAATATACACTAAAAAAGTAGTCTGTGATTTAATTAATTAACCAGCAAAAGATAGAAATGTCAAATTTCACCTGGTCCTCAAGCCACAATCATGTAGCTTCACAAGGATATTAAATCACTTTTCATGAGCTGATTTTCTCAGCAGTTGTATTCTGAATACCTACTGCTCACTAGAAGTGCTTGGCTTAAGAATACTTAAACTACTTGCTTTTCCCTTTTCCTATGGCTTAGCATGGCATCAATTTCCTTACGTATTTCTTTTTCTTTGTCATCAGGAAAGAGTAATCACTTTGGGTATAACTCAATATTAGAACTAAAATTTTGCTATTTTGACCCTGGTGCTCATTCTTGTTAGGAGGGAGGACGGATGCTGGTGTCTATCCTTTGGCTGTGGGAGACCCTCCCCAGGGGAGAGGTTCTAGACTCGCTCTAAGTTCTAGACTTAGAGCATTCTCTTCAACCTTTTTTGTTAAATCTCTCTTCTACAACTCCATCCAGAATAATGGGAGAGGGTATCTTTGGAAAGATGGGACTGGTTCCTATTAGACCGGGGTTCCAAAGGGTTTCACTTTCACGACTACTCTAAGTGACCCTAACATTCACCTCTTGTAAAGGGTGCCATTCTCTGCTGAAAGCAGAGACTTTCATTTGTTTGTTTATCTATCTGTTTGCTTATTCATCTATCTATCTATCTATCTATCTATCTATCTATCTATCTATCTATCTATCTATCTATCTATCCATTCAAACGGAATAAATTTCACAAGTCTCGACCGGAAGTCCGGAGACTGCGAACTATAACAGAGGCGCTTTTCCTGGCGTGAATGGGGAAAGAGAAACACCTGGGCTGTTAAGCAGGAATAAAAAGCCCAGATTGAAAAAAGGAAGCCCCAACAATGCCGTGACTCGGATTCGAACCGAGGTTGCTGCGGCCACAACGCAGAGTACTAACCACTATACGATCACGGCTTGCTACCAAACAGGACGTTTTGCCACCTTCCCTTTGACTCTCTTAACACCACTTAAACCTACTTTCCCGGGAAAATGCTATTTTTTATTTTGGGGGCAACCGTTTTTCTTCACTTCCTTTTCTGATAGCACCTCCTTCGACTTTAAATTTCCGGAGACTGGAGTTCATCATGAGTGCATTGTGAAACCCAGACTCAAGGAATAATTACAACACAGCTTCTTCTCTCCAAAGCAATTACAATACAACCTCTCTTCTCTCCATTCCCAGGGAAATAACAACAGAAATAAATTCCATTTCATAACACCATTCCCTCCGTTTCCATCTGACCAGAAGGACAAGTTACTTTCCTGGGTCACCTATTATAGAATTGTCAGGGGATAGTAGAGAAGCACACTAGGCTTTCTGGGTGACAGCCTGAGTGTTTTTCACTCTTCGGGGAAAGGAAATAGGCAACCAATGAAATGACTCGGAGGAAGAATGCAACCGATTCTTGATCTCTAAACAACTCTGCTCTTTCTTATTCCTTCCTGGGCAAAACATAGTAGATGGACAATAATTAAAATACAAAAAGAGTATGAAATCTGCAAACTCAGTTTCCAATTAAGCATTCTAGTCACCAATTACTCCATCTCCAAAACTAATCATACCCTCTCTCATGCCCTGAAAGTGTTTCTCTAAAGTTTCCATGGGTTTAGATTGGAATCAGGCAGAGATTATCTGTGTGGATGGCTCAAGGACTAGCCATTCCACCCCCACTACCATTCCATACCATCTTGTAATAATTTTATGTATATCATGCATATGTTTATGAAATGGCATGCTGACTGCAGTGTCCTAGGAGCATGCATATTATTTTAGTGTCTCTTTCTGGAAGTTCTTGAAAATCATATGGGATGAATAGGCTCTCTGATTCTTCGCATAAAAGGATAGTCTATTTCCACTCAGGTTACCTCCTGATGAAGAAGAGCCCTTTACCTTCAGCTGTTGAACTAGAATTGATGGAGAGACAAAAAAAACTCATAGGACAACTTAACTCATTTTTTTTGTCTGGCTGATTCCAGTTAAGGAAGACACACTGTAAGCCTCTGGGTAGGAAGAGGATCCAGTCCCTCCCTCCCCATTCTCTACTCTGACCCAGACACTCTTACTTGATTCTGTTTTAATTCTCCTCCGTTCTTAAAGGAAAGAGGATTAGAATAGGCTTTGACCTTGGAAACTTCCAAAGGTTTGGAGTGGAAGAGGCCAAAAGTTAGAGTCCAGTGAGAACTGAAGGCCTCAGCCCTGAAGTGGATCACTCACTGGGCAAGCAATTTAGGGACCAGAGAGTTGGTCTGAGCTCTCTTCTAATTCTCATGATTTAGCATACTTGGATGCTTGGATCTGAATTAGCACCTGTTTAACTTTAGTTTGTGTTTTTCCTTGCAGTTGAAGGAAAAAGAGGGGAGAATAACACCAGGGGTTACTGAGGCAGTAGACACAAAACCTTTCTGATTAAGGTAGACTGTGTTTTCTCCTTGACCTCCAGTTAATCAAGGATGTGCCAAAGAGCAAGGTGAGACTAAATGTTTTTTTTCTTCCTGGAAAATTAACATCACAGAAATTTTAGCATAAAGGGGGTGTTTCTTCCAGCCATCAAATGGCCATTGAGGCAAAGTCAATAACCATTATACTATAGGAATAATCTGTAGGGTTGTAAGATTTAAATTAATTTCCAATAACTCTAAGTTATATTTATATTTATAAAGTTTATTAATAATCACTTGAAGCAGAAAGAAAATAAACTAAAAGAAATAGAAGTTTAAATCTAATTATCTAACAAAAAATAAACCCACATGAGTAAATTCTCCTGCTTCACCTCACCCCACCTTCACAACCCATGATCAGGAGGAAAGAGAGAGAGGAGAGGCTACACAAAATTTATATCTTCCCTATGTCAGCATATAAAATGAGAAGGAAAGTGGGATGCTGGGAATTGAAGTTTTAGGGTTCAGATTCTGATTACACAGGGTGAACCTTTTGAGGACAAGTCCCATACCTCAGACTACTTGGTAGGGGCATCCTAACACTGTCTTATGGATAACAAAGATTCTGAGCCTTTTTTCCCCACTCTGGCTGTTTCTAATCTGAAAAGCCAAATGAAGTGGACTAGATTTACTGGAGCCCTGTCTAGGTTGCAGGGGGAGGTATAATGGGGAGTTGGCAGGGTTGGGGGGGAGTGTAGTCTGCTTGGACATTTTACATTAAGGCATCATCTTCAGGGGATTCCCAATATAAATATGGTTCTTGCTAAGCATTAACTTCTATTCTGTCTCTCTCTCTTTCCTGCTTACTCTTCACAGAAAGGCACTGGAGTTACAATTCTATGCTCACTCCAAACTATTCTGCCCCAGTATGTGGTTTTCCTGCTTCTCAAGGAATCTGGAAGATGCCACACCCTGGGCCCCAACAGATTATGCATCTTCTTTGCCACTGAAAAGGCCTTGGTTGATATTGTTATCTGTTCCTTCATGTACAGATAACAACAAATATTTATTGAGCTCCAACTAAACACAAAACCCCATGCTAGATGTTAGGGACACAAAGGTGAAAATGAAGCAGTGGCTAACCTTACTGAGCTTTACTTTCTTTTGGGGAAGAACAATATGCAACTAAATAAGGAAACCCTAAGAATGCACAAAGAAATACAAAGTAATCTCATGAGGCAGTGGGAGCATAAATAAGGAATCTGTGAGCCACAGTGAGACATATATATATATAAAGACCTCTCCTGCCTATATATATATATATAGGCAGGAGAGGTCTTTCACAGGAATTGTTTCTAGAGGAAAGCTGAGGATTCTCCTAGATAAGAGTCATTGTAGTCAAAGGGTACCATTTGTGCAAATGCATAAAGATCAGAGATAATAAGCTGTGTACATGGAATCTTGTAAGACAAGTGGATTGGGACAAGCATAAGGAAAGGGGGAGGTAATATAAATATGACTGGAAAGGCATATGGGAGTCAGGCTATGGAGAGCTTCAAAAGCTGGTTTAGGATTTTGTAGAGCCATGCTGGGAACCCTCAAGAGTATCAAAGAAGGAAGTTATAAGGCTGAGCATAAGCTTGAGCCACTTTGTTGACAAGGTAGACACAGTTCTGGATCCTAATTTCAAGACATGCTCAATCAGAGTCTCCAGGTGTATACTCATGGTCCCTTGTCAATGGATACTCCCTTAAAGATGATTGGTGACCTAACAGGAAGAATTGCACAGTTAAGAGGCTTAAAAAGAGAATTAGCATCTCTAGTTGTCTTTCCTCCTGGTGGCTCCCCTTTTGAGCCATTTGGAACCTTATAAGCTCTACCTTGCATTTCTCTAGATGGGTTTTCCCCTCTCATCCCTTCTCCAGCATCAGCTATTGTGGCTATCATCACCTGACTTGATAGGTAGATGTTTTCTAGGCAAGGCTGGGATTGGATCCAAGCTGCCTCTTCTGCTTTATGTTTCTTTTACTGAGCATGAATGATCTAGCACTGAAAAGGAGGTTATGAGACCTTTTATTTAGATGGTTTAACACAGCTGAATGATATTGCTTTAAGTAAGATTAAGTGACTCTGAAGCTGGGTGTGTTCTGTGTTAAATCAGCTGACAGGCCCCACCACTTGGTTGATTCCTCCTTCACAACTGACTAATGAGAAAGTAAAAGATTCCTCCCCAACTGTCAGTGCTAAGTGAACTCAGTTCTTTAGATGTAATAAGAACTAGTAAACTCAAACTATTAAAGATGTTGTAACTGACTGTGATTTGTTGGTTGTGATGTTGATCCTAGTGATAGAAGATCAATAATCACTTCAATGAGCTTGATGGGAGAAAGGAGTAGTTTTAACTGACACCTTTCCCTAAGAATCTGCAGCACAGATCAGGTCAATACAGGCTCTTCTCTTTTTAACTTACTTAATGAAGGTAAACAAGGCTAGGGAAAGGTTGGGTTGAAATAAAAAGGAAAGAGGGATGGGGAATGAATCCTAAAATCTTGTTAATCTAACTAAACCCATAATAAATCTTCAGGAGTTTTCAGGTGAAGCTGATTCACTGAACCTGCCAGACTAATTGCCTTAGTCAGGCCTTAAGGCCTGACTTCAGTTGCTGGATATTCTAGCTCAATTCAAGTTGGCTTGGTTTAACAGGGTTGATCTTCAATATTTATATTCTTTTTGGTGTTTAGTAAGTTGTATATTGTTGATGATGTATAGGAATGGATGTTGATAGCACTGGATAAGCAATGAGCCTAGGTAACTATTCCTATGAGGTATAAGTTAACCTTAGCTAAGAGACAATTTTGAAATGCTTACCCTCCCACCATTCTCAAGACTGAGACCCTAAGAATGGGAATCATCCTCAATTTATAGGGTGCTCTCAACAGACTTTTTGGTGTCATGCCAGCTCATACCACCTCTGTATTCTGCATTCAAACCTCAGTAATTGGCAACTATCCTGGCCCAATATGGCTTCTTGCAAAAGTATTTACAGCACTCATCATAAAGGAAATGTTTCTAGACTTAGAAATTACTGCCTGAACTCCAGAGGTCCAGGGTCATTGAAAACTCTGGCTATTGGGTGTCTAGCAATTGTTTGTACAGTTGTGACTTTCTTAGTGGATGTGATAACAGCTATGCCTTCTGGGATGGTCACAAAATATGGACCTTTCTAGAATTGTGGTTCCTATAAGAGAAACTGAGATAAAAATGAAAAATTGTAATCAGTCTCTAAAGTCTCCCTGAAGTTTTATCTATCTCTAGAATTATTATTATATCTAGAATCTATCTCTAGAATTATTATTATATCTAGAATATAATAAGAAGAGTGTGTGAGGGTTTATATATTAAGTATGTACAATTTTATGTATAGCCTTTTATGTTTTGAGCATTTCTTTTGTAGTAAAGTATAAGAATAGGATTATAGAAAGAAAAACTTTGATAAGGTTAAGTTTAAGAATATTGGATGCTGTCTCCAGTGCTACTAGCATGAGCCCATTCCAAGAATCCTGGAAGGGATCTTGGAATGTACAGGGAACTGGAGGAAGCTGTTTGAGTGAATGACTGTCACTTCCTGCCCTGAGCTGGAAGAGGAAGGCTACTGCTGTCTTATGAGTGTTTCCTACCTCAACCTTTTGTGGAAGAAGAAAACTATAAACTGCCTTTGGAGGTTCCTATTTCACTGGAGAGAACATCTTATAGAAGATCTTTCTATATTTGCTGTTTTACTAACACTGTCTGAGAGAAGATTTATCTGGATATCCTGCTTGGTGGGCTTTGATGTTTTTACCTCAGAGCCATATTCAGCTCTGAGTGAACTCAGCCATCTTGGATTCATTCTTAGTAAATCTGGAGACAATTTCTGAGATAAATAATTAGACCAACAACTGAGGATTGTAGTCCGGTGGATTAGAAAAGGTTTTGGTGGGGAATTAGCTAGAACCAGGGAGAAATAGTGTAGCTTGAAGACCCGAAGACTCCATCGTGAGATGGATGTAGATTGAAGGGTTGAAGTTTTAGGATTTAGAATCAGGGCATCCTTGTGTTTTAATCCTCATATTTTACCCTTGATTTCTAAATAAAGATACTTTTATACAAATCAGTCTCCAAGGCTTGTGGGTGCTGGCCCAGTGAAGGAAGGTTCACTTTGTTTTCCCTTCACAATAGGGAACTGAGATACTTATAAACAGCCAATTAAGGATCTAACCCAGTTCCCTATAGTGGATATCAGATATCACCATCTATCTACATTATTTCTTCAAAAGGAAAAATATAACAGACCTATAGTCAATATCTACTCTATAGATTGAGTAACTTTTACAGAAAGGTTGCTTCTAAATTCTTTTTGGGAAAGACTTAGACATGAGTCAAGATTTCCCCAGCAGTTCTGTTCTTTGATAGAGACATAATGAGCCAGGGAGTGAGAAAAACCTGATTCTCTCTTAAGATCCATCCTGGTGTCCCAGGACTTATCCCAAGTTTGGAAGCCAGAGCTGGGTGCCTTTGTGGAATAGGGGTACACTTAAAGTAGTCCCTGACATTTTGAAATTCAAAGATATTTTATTTTCCTAATTATATATAATAATAATTTTAAATATGTTTTCCAAAATCATAAGATCCAAGCCACCTCCTTTCCTCCCTTCCCTCCCTCTGCTCTGAGATGGTAGGCAATTTGATCTGGGTTATGCAAGTATTTCATGTAAAACATACTTCTCTATTGGTCATTATTATAAGAGCACACTCATATAAAACCAAAACCCCTAAATAAGACAATAAATACCCTGATGCGAAAGATAGTATGCTTTGATCTGCATCCATCTAACTGGCAGTTCTTTCTTTGGAGGTAGATAGCATTCCCCATTATAAGCCCTTCCAAATTGTCCCAGATCATTGTGTTGCTAAGAGTAGCCAAGTTTTCACAGTTGATTATCATTCAATATTGCTGTTACTATGTACAATGTTTTCCTGGTTCTAGTTATTTCACTCTGCATCAGTTAGTCTCTGACATTTTGAGGCTGGCTAGTACTGGGATGAGTCAAAGGAGAGTGATCAGAGTCCCAAGATACAGTCCTGCCATCATATCCCCTTACCTGACCCTTGCAATGTGAACTATGGAGAACAACCAGGAAATCCTGCTCATTTATGTTTTTTAGCAATAGATCAGCAGGAGGAGCCCCAGGGAAAGGGCCATGTCACAAGTTCAGCTTGTGACTCAAAACAGCAAATGGGTGCAGAGTTCCTTGATTAATGCTGTTCCATTGTTATGAAATAAGAAAATTTAAGCGTCACTGAGGGGGACTGACAGCCAAGTGGGTTGAGTGAATAGTTTAATCCAATTTGATCAAATCCCTTTAACCCAGCTGTCCTGATTTTCATGTATAATCTCAATCTGTCTTAATAAACTTATTTAGCCTCTAAGAAGATTCATTCTTAATGATGTATTATTTTCATTTCTAAATAATGCTCTAACTATATTATTTGATTTCTAATAGGGGTTGGTAATGTATTTTTCAAGCCTCTTTCCTCATTCCTTTGTCTTGACAATCCTAGGAATGCTTTCACATTCTAGAGCAGCTTCTAAAATTGGGATAATTAAAATTGAGAATATATGCTTCATTTTGTCTAGTAAACAAAAACTAGTTGAGGCCAAGTATACCAGGAGGGCAGTTATGTGCTTGGTGCTAAGGGGTAGGGATACAAAAAGGAAGTAAAATAGAATCCCTACCCTCAAGGAGCTTACAACCTAATGGCAGAGACAACACACAAACAAGCATAATACAAAGTAAGCTATGTAGAAGATAATTAGAATTAATTAAAAGAAGGAACTAGAATTAAAAGGAGTTGGGAAAGGTTTCCTGTGAGTGATAGGATTTTAAAGGAAGCCAAGGCAGAGTGGAGGAGAGAGAACATTCTAGGCATGAGGTGACAGCTAGAGAAAATGTTCAAAGCTGAGAGATGGAGTGTTTTGTTCATGAAACAGACTGGAGGCCAGTGTCATTGGATCAAACATTATGTGGCTGGAAGTATGGCATAAGAAAATTAGAAAAGTAGGAGAGGGCTAGGTTATGGAGGGCTTTGAATGCCATACAGAGCATTTTGTATTTGGTCCTGGAGCAAAAGGAAGCTACTGATGTTTATTGAGTGTGTGTGTGTGTGTGTGTGTGTGTGTGTGTGTGTGTGTGTGTGTGNGATGTTTATTGTGTGTGTGTGTGTGTGTGTGTGTGTGTGTGTGTGTGTGTGTGTGTGTGTGACATGATCAGACTTGTGTTTGAGGAAAATCACTTTAGTGACTGAATAGAGAATAAATTGAAGGGGAGAGATCTGAGGCAGGCAGATCCAGCAACAGTCTGTTGCAGTCATGAGGCGATGAGGGCCTGCACTAGAATGATTGCAGTGTCAAAGGAGAGAAACAGGGTGGGTAGTCATGAGATTTTGCAAAGGTGAAATCTGCAAGCCTTGGCAACTGGGGGCAGAGTGAGAGATGATGAGAAATCTGGGATGAGTCCTAGGTTGTGAACCTGAGGGATGAGAGAACAGTGTTGCCCTCAACAGGAAAAGGGAAAGTAGAAGGAAGGAAAGGTTTAAAAGAAAAGATAATGAACCCTGTTTTAGATATTTTGAGTTTAGGATATCTACTGGACATCTAGGAGGTGCCCCAAAGGTAGCTAAGATGGAAGATTGGAAATTAGCAGAAAAGTTGGGACAAGATAGATATATCTGAGAGTCATTAGCTCAGAAATGGGAGCTGATGAGATGACTAAATGAAGTAGTAGTAGAGAGAGAAGAGGACCCAGGACAGAACCCAGAGGGACTCCTATACCTAGAGGAGTATCTAGCAAAGGAGACAGAGAAGGAGGGATTGGAGAGATAGGAGAAAAACCAGGAGATAGTAGAGTCTCAAAAACAAAGAGAGAAGAGAATATCAAGAAGAGAATGATCAGTGGTGTCATGTGCTGCAGAGAGATCATAGAGAAAAAGAATTGAGAAAAGGCCACTGAATTCAGCAACTAAGAGATCATTAACTTTGAAGAGAGCAACTTCAGTGGAATGACAAAGTCTTATGAACATATACCAAGAGTTGTAAACCGATATGATGTAAGACAAATAGAAGGGAGAACTAGAAACTGGACTCTGTCCAGGTTCTGGTTCCAACTGTTTCTCAGCTTAAAACAGTATTTTATCATTGCTCTGTCACTCCTCCTCCTCACTTTCACTCTTCTTCCACTTGTTTCTGTCTCCTTGCAAAAAGTGTGATATGCAGCTATGAAGTTGACCTGTCTGACCTTTGATTTCCTCTTGATGCCCGACTCTTGTGTGAGAAAATGTAATTGAATATTAAGAGAGAGTTAAGAACTAGAGATAATTATATTTAGAAGTGACTCAGTGGAAAGTGATCCAAGCCACATTTTGTATTAGACTGAGCTGTGGGCAAGTTTGAGGAAAGTCAGCAAGAATGAGAGGTTCATAGGTTTGGAGCTATTAGCGACCATAGAAGCTAACTAGTGTTCTAGTGCAAATCAGGGCCTGGAAGGGTTAGTTATTCTGTAATACTTTGCCAATTTCCTTGCATAGAGGCTCCAGGGATATTATCACTGAAAGAAGAGTATCTAGAGGAAACGGGTGAGCATTGGTGGTTCAGTGGTAGAATTCTCGCCTCCCACGCGGGAGACCCGGGTTCGATTCCCGGCCAATGCAGTAACAATTTTCTATACCGCAAGATTCTTGGAATCTCACATCTTTAGAAAATAAACTCTTCCATTTTTTTTTTCTCGGTCTTCAAGGCATTTTTTTTTTTTTGTATCCTATAAATGTTCTAGGGCAGTTGGCACCTCCTGGGGATTCATCTTGTCAATCAAAGTGTAGTGGGCGCCGGCTGAAGGTAGGAGCTATAGGACAAGTCACTGATTCTCCTGCACTCTATATAGAAGGGGGAACAAATCGAGAAATAGGGACAAAGAATTAGTTCCACCTACACAGGTTCCCAAGACATACCAAACCACGCTCTTTTCTTGAGCCCTTGCCCCCCACCTCCCCCCCCCCCAGGTTAAGATTCAACGAGATCCAGAAAACGTCAAATAAAAACTTGCAATGTGAGAGATGCAACTAAAATGAGAGGGCAAATTTGTGTCCTCAAGAAGAATAATTATAACTGCAGGCACCATCAGATCTCGCTGGCTATAGTCAGAGATAGCCCAGCTGGCAGGCAGGAATTCAAGGCAGGGCAAAAGTAAAGGGAAAGAAAAGAAGCCATGGACTAGAAGGTCTCCTTTGAACATCTCCCTAGCCAAGGAGAACCTTGACTAAAAGATCCCACCAAGATTTGGACACATAGTGCAGGATTCAGAAGCCAGAGTGCTAACCTTTACATTAAGGAACCACTTGGAAAAATGCCCTTTCCAAGGGTTTTATTACAGAAGCCTTTGGAGCACCCATGCTTCACACTAATTTGTTCTTGCATCAAGAAATTCTGCCTCAGTCCAGAAGAAATTAAGTCAGCTCTAATGCAGACACACTCTCTGCCACAATGCCATATGCACTCATCCTTTCTCCCATGCTCTCATGACTATTTTTTCACTTTGCCTTACACACCAACATCTGAACTAACTCATCCAGGAAATGTACCTCCTCTCTATTTACAATATATAACCCCCCCACCCCCATCCCTGTCTCCTTCCTCACTCCAATCTATGGACACGAAAATTCTCTCACCTTTTGCTAATCAATGGAATGACTCCAGAGGAATGAAGCTTGTTTCACCCAGTCTTGAAAAGGATTGAGAACTAGAGGCAGACTGAAATGTATGTTTTACCCAGTCACAAAACAATGCATGAACTTGTTTTGCTTGACTATATTAAATTGTTTCAAAAGAGGACTTTTATCTTTCTTGGTGGAGGAGTGGGAAGAACTGTGGCAGATAGAAGGTGAGTAGTGCTTTTGATGAATACAAGGAAGAAAGAACAGAAGAAATAAGAGCAGAAAAGAAAGGATAGGAAATGGAAAAGGGAGGGATGAAGGAAGAATTAAAAATGAAAATCATTTTTAAAAAACACCTGGAAGAGAAAAGAAGAATGTTCAGAAGGAATACAACACTTGAAGAGGAATTTTGCTATTGTCCTGTAAAATTTAATATATAACTAAACAAAGTCTACTTTTTAAAAAATTGCAATTTCTTAAGCAACCCTCTTTTTCTGTTCTTTGGGTATTGAAATGTTTGTGTTTGCTGATATTGGTTAAATTCATAATCTTAAATTGCTTAAAAGAAGACATTGTACTAAATAAGTGCTGTCTGAATTCATGCTGAATATAATTTCACCACAATGGCTATGTAAGTCTCCCTTTGGTAACTGTTGGATGGACTGGGAACATCCCATTCCTTTATGGTCTAGAACAGTGATGGGCAACCTTTTGAGCTCGGTGTGTCAAAATTCGCCAAAAAACTGAGTATAACTCGAGTGGTGTGTCACTTCAAGAAAAAAAAACACTATATTTTCACGATATTTATAGTTTAAATAACAAAAATGTATAATTGTAATATATAGCTATATTTAATAAACAAAATAGGTAAACTAATATAGATAGAATTGTCATCTATAGTGCACAGAGTGTCTACACTACAGCAAATGTCATCCTTGGCATGCAGCCCCATACCTCAGTAGCGTGTCTTCAAAAATGGTTACGTGTGTCAGCACTCCATAGGTTTCCCATCTCCAATCTAGAATCTGAGCTACAAGATTAGCCTGAATCAGGCCCAGCCTATATATAACAACTTAAAAGTGAAACTGAGTCTTTAGGTTTTCATCAGAGAATGCACAATCAGTGAATGAGAAGTTTGTTGCCACAAACCAATCCTTCTTGACTTAGTTGTCCTTGGATGAGTGACCCTGGGAGCAACTCTGTGATGAAGAGCTAGCTATGAGAAGTGATGGAAGCCCACAAGAAAAGATGTGATCACTGTGAAACTTCATTCCTCCAAAGGCATCCTGCTCTTGGAAGATTGGTAGTAATTAGGGCTATAGGTCTTAGTACTGTGTCAGTTTGCAATGCATCCCACAAATGGCACTCAGAAGCATTTGGGATCAAGCAAGGCATTTAATTCGATAACCATGAAAGCAATGGTTTTGGCCACTTGGGTCAAGAGAAAAGGTGAGTTAATGATAAATAGTTTTTGTTGTGCCAAAATGGCAAAAATGATCTCTAAACAGGACAAAGCATGTATTTTGTTTTGGCTGAAGGAAGGTATTTTTGAACTGTACTGCATTCTTGGAGAGCATAAATTCTTGGAATCCTCTGGAGGTATAACATTTTATTGCTGAAAAGACAGGAAAAATATAAAAAGCATCCTAGTGGTAACAGACTTTTGCACCTGTATTGCACAACTCTATCCTACCAAGGGTTAGAAAGCATTTACAATTCCCAATGACTTATGGGGAAATTTTAAATTTCTTTGTGGCTTCCCTTCCCTAATACACTTTGAACAGATGGGAAAATTTAAGAGTAAACAACTTAAGAAGGTTTTGGTTTTGGTAGGATTCAAGGAGACTAGGACTACAACTTACCACATCCGAGAGACCTACAGGCTCTGCATTTCAATCAAAAACCATTCAATACACACTGGAACTGAGTGCCTTTGAGAAAGTACAAGAATATCAAGCTTCCTTACCACTCTTCTGCCTTGGAGCCAATACACAGTATTGACTCCAAGACGGAAGGTAAGGGTTTAAAAAAGAAAAAAGAAAAAAAAAAAAGAATATCAAGCTTCAATTCTATTTCCATTTGGGAATAAACTCTACCTTTCTACTGCCTACTCAGAGAACTTTGGATCAAAGGGACATTTTAGTCACATTTTTGATGTAATTCCAAAATGCCTTCCAGACTGGTCGAACCAATGTCCAGCTCTCCTAACAGTGCATTTGTTGTTGTTGTTCAGGTATCATAGCACTTCTTTTTGTAATGTGAAAAATGAATAACCGAAAACAAAGGGTGCGCCAGACAATTGGAGAACTGCTAAATCACTTGTGGCATATGAATATACAGCTTTCTCCGTAAGAAAAGAGAGATACGAGGAAGCAGGCCGACGCAGAGTAAAATAAGGAGTAAAAGGAAAATAATACACACAATGACTACAGTGGCGACCATGAAAGGGCCACTCAAATGGCGGAGGGAAGAGGCGTGGCCCCACAGCCAAGGATCAATGCTCCACTATGGACGTCTCTGTCAGATCGCCAAGTACTGAACCCTCGGTCTTACGGTTCGACAAGTAGGCTCTCAGCAGGTTTGTTGTTTTGTTTTGTTTTTGGCACGAATATTTCACGCGACTATGAAAATCTCCAAACAGCCGCTTTTTGTGTGGTGGTCTTGGATAACGCTTTCGAGTTACAGCGCGCAATGAAAACATCCTCTCGTAGGCGCTAAACGGCTGAGAAGGAAGCTTCGGAGAAAACCAGCAGGGAAGCGGCGGCTGGACTGCGTTGGACAGCGGCGAGGAGCCTGGCGAGGTTCCAGGGAGCGGCGGGAGCGAGAGAGCGAAGGGTCCAGTCGTTTGTGGATGCACAGCGCTTGGGTCCTCCCCTAGAGGAGTTAGAAGGGCCCGACTTCCCTCGAGTCAAGGAGCTGGTCTTTCTGGGTCAAGCGAGAGCCCTCCTTTCTGCCCCAAGGGTCAGGGAGGAATAGTCCCTGGCTGCTGGCGGAACTCAGCAGGGAGTCGAAATTGGCAAAACCCTTTTCCCTGGTCAAAGAATGATCTGTGGGGGAGCTCACTCGCCGTTTCCGTAGTGTAGTGGTTATCACGTTCGCCTCACACGCGAAAGGTCCCCGGTTCGAAACCGGGCGGAAACAACTCTTTGGCCCGCCTCCCTTTTGGCGGGCCCACTCTCACTGACTCTCGAACCCCCCTCTCCTGACCTGTTTTCTCGAGGAGCTGGGCACAAACCAGACGCCGGCCTCCCTAAGGCATCTCCCATGCAATTAGCGCTTGCTGCTCGGGATAGCCTGCCTACGATGTCCTGGCAGCTTGTTTGCCCCCGTAGATCCTAAGCTGCCGGGGGTGGGCACGACAGGTCGCACGGGAGACTGGCATTTATTAACTATTTGCTTGTCTGCTGTATGCCTAGCACGGTGCTAAGAATAAGTGTTGGGGAGACAAGAAAGGCAGGAGACCTCAAAATCTACTGGCGTGTGTGTGTGTGTGTGTGTGTGTGTGTGTTTGTGTGTACGCGCGCGTGCAAGGGACCTTTCCGAGGCTGCCGACTTTGAGATATTGACCTGCGGAAAGCAGCTGCTAGCCTCGAAAGCAGCGTGTTTGGTCTCTCTCTCGGGTGATTGATTCTTCAAAGAAGAAAATGGAAGAGAAAAGAAGTTGCGCCCAACGTGGGGCTCGAACCCACGACCCTGAGATTAAGAGTCTCATGCTCTACCGACTGAGCTAGCCGGGCGACCACATAAATTTTCCTCCCTTCTGGCCCCCCTCCCCCTTTTTCAATTAAGTGGAAAGAAATGAAGTTGGCTCTTGATTTAGAGAAAGTCAGAGCGCAGGCCTTACGATCCTGGTTCTCTCCCTTACCTTACCGTGTAGGGAATGATCACTACTCGGCTTCCTGCATTTTCCAACCTGTGCCTCAAGAAAGGCTCATTCGTGTTCAGGCAATGGACGCATTAACCAAGGTCCAGGATAGCGGAAAAGGCTCTGAATCGCATGGCAGAGAGAGAGAGAAGGAAAGGAAAAACGCATTCCCTATCCGTGCATCCACCCACCGTTTTTGTACCCACCATACAGCGCCCATTTTGGGTCATTCGTTTAGTTTTTCATTCTAACATGGGCAATGCCATGGAGCATGTCCGGAGCTGCCAACAGTAAGAGCCCATTTTACACTAAACAACGTCAATTTGTTGTGGACTCTCTTTGCTGGGTCGTAACTTTCTTGATAGCTCTTCGGCAACAGGTAAATAAAGACAGAGGAGGTCGATTGTGGAACTAACCCACAGTCTGGTTTTGTCAAGCAGTGATTGGCAGTAGGGGAAGGAGACAAATGATTCAAGACATATACAAGTCAGTAAAAGAAAGTGGAAATGAGGAAGGGGCTTACTAAGGACTTGTCAGTTGAACTGACCCATGGAAGAACCAAAAAAGGCGTTGAAAGGGACACTCTACAAAGGAATTGTATTTCAAAGAAAGGGTTAGGTGTTGGTGGGGGGGAAGGGCCTCTTGTCGGTCGCCCGGCTAGCTCAGTCGGTAGAGCATGAGACTCTTAATCTCAGGGTCGTGGGTTCGAGCCCCACGTTGGGCGCAACTTCTTTTCTCTTCCATTTTCTTCTTTGAAGAATCAATCACCCGAGAGAGAGACCAAACACGCTGCTTTCGAGGCTAGCAGCTGCTTTCCGCAGGTCAATATCTCAAAGTCGGCAGCCTCGGAAAGGTCCCTTGCACGCGCGCGTACACACAAACACACACACACACACACACACACACACACGCCAGTAGATTTTGAGGTCTCCTGCCTTTCTTGTCTCCCCAACACTTATTCTTAGCACCGTGCTAGGCATACAGCAGACAAGCAAATAGTTAATAAATGCCAGTCTCCCGTGCGACCTGTCGTGCCCACCCCCGGCAGCTTAGGATCTACGGGGGCAAACAAGCTGCCAGGACATCGTAGGCAGGCTATCCCGAGCAGCAAGCGCTAATTGCATGGGAGATGCCTTAGGGAGGCCGGCGTCTGGTTTGTGCCCAGCTCCTCGAGAAAACAGGTCAGGAGAGGGGGGTTCGAGAGTCAGTGAGAGTGGGCCCGCCAAAAGGGAGGCGGGCCAAAGAGTTGTTTCCGCCCGGTTTCGAACCGGGGACCTTTCGCGTGTGAGGCGAACGTGATAACCACTACACTACGGAAACGGCGAGTGAGCTCCCCCACAGATCATTCTTTGACCAGGGAAAAGGGTTTTGCCAATTTCGACTCCCTGCTGAGTTCCGCCAGCAGCCAGGGACTATTCCTCCCTGACCCTTGGGGCAGAAAGGAGGGCTCTCGCTTGACCCAGAAAGACCAGCTCCTTGACTCGAGGGAAGTCGGGCCCTTCTAACTCCTCTAGGGGAGGACCCAAGCGCTGTGCATCCACAAACGACTGGACCCTTCGCTCTCTCGCTCCCGCCGCTCCCTGGAACCTCGCCAGGCTCCTCGCCGCTGTCCAACGCAGTCCAGCCGCCGCTTCCCTGCTGGTTTTCTCCGAAGCTTCCTTCTCAGCCGTTTAGCGCCTACGAGAGGATGTTTTCATTGCGCGCTGTAACTCGAAAGCGTTATCCAAGACCACCACACAAAAAGCGGCTGTTTGGAGATTTTCATAGTCGCGTGAAATATTCGTGCCAAAAACAAAACAAAACAACAAACCTGCTGAGAGCCTACTTGTCGAACCGTAAGACCGAGGGTTCAGTACTTGGCGATCTGACAGAGACGTCCATAGTGGAGCATTGATCCTTGGCTGTGGGGCCACGCCTCTTCCCTCCGCCATTTGAGTGGCCCTTTCATGGTCGCCACTGTAGTCATTGTGTGTATTATTTTCCTTTTACTCCTTATTTTACTCTGCGTCGGCCTATTATGTGCCTTCTTGTACTCTAGACTTAAAATGTTTTATTCCGCTTTGCCCTAAGGATCAGTTGGCTAGAACGTGGTGCTCAGATCCCAGCGCTGGCTATGGCACTTTGGGGAGACTGCTAAAAAGATACTGCTTGTCTAGTGAGCAGTGACCATCTCACGCCCACTTGACTGATATATGCAAACAAGAAGCCTGGCGATCAACATAGAAGCAACTCTAAAAACGCAGCGAGCGATTTAAAGACCTAAAGAAATGTCAGAAATCATCTTAGTATCCAAGGTTCAATGCCTGGCTAGAGATAGAAACCCAGAAGGAAGAAATCGCAGATCTTTCCAGGATTAAATACGGAGCCCTGGGAAAATCTCTTTCTAAATAAACTATTATACTTTGCTAGAGAAAAAACCAAACAACAACAAAAAACGGAGACAACTCATAATAGCCAGGAACCTCCGAGATCACGTACCTATTATGTGAAATAAGAAGTGTGTGTGTGCAGAGATCAGCTGCACATTCTTATTGCCTTGGAGTGTTTTCTGTACGAGATAAATCCCTCAGTTTGATTTCCATAGTGTCTATCAGGTATTTAGTAGTCTCTCACCTTAGCTTTACATGCGGCAAGATCTCCTTCCGAGGGAAAGTGAGAAGAAGCGCCCGGATTTCCCCCTGGAATAGGGGACGTCATTCTCACCTGGCTTGACGAGATGACCAATTTTAAACCATCAACTGACAGAAAGGGGACAAAAAAAGTCTTTTTTTTTTTAAACCCTAACTTTCCATCTTGGAGTCAATACTGTGTATTGGCTCCAAGGCAGAAGAGTGGTAAGGGTAGGCCAGGGGGGTCAAGTGACTTGCCCAGGGTCACACAGCTGGGAAGTGTCTGAGGCCGGATTTGAACCTAGGACCTCCCTTCTCTAGGCCTCTGCCTGCCTCCTCTCTCTCTCTCTCTCTCTCTCTCTCTCTCTCTTTCTCTCTCTCTTCTAGGGTACCCAAGGTGGGGTGGTGGTGGACGGAAATCAAGTCGTATTCTTCCCTGCCCCACTCGTGGGAGAGGAAATAGCTTAACTTGCAGTAGGAAAGAAGAAAACTTTCTAGCGGAATTCTTACCGAGGGCGTGGCTGAGCGCGCAACAAACACCAAGAGATTTCCACTTTGCTCACTAGGCAGCGAATAGGCGCAACTACTGTATAATGTGCTGACTTTGCTATTAATTCCCTGGGATAAAACTGAGGTTCTCCAGAAACAGGCTGTGCTTACTGGGTGTGTTCGATCTATTCTAATAGGTCTTCCCCTCCCCACATACACCTGTCTCCTCGCTTCAAAGGGTATTCTGTGTCTCCTTTCTTCCATTTGTATTAATTGGTATTGTTCATTTAAAATTAAATTAAAGTTGTTTTAACTACTGATCTGAGGTGGGCGAGGAGGATGGTAGGAGTGATGGGGGATGGGGGAATGTCTCTTCTTTCCCTCATGAAGCTCTGGTTCCCCTCGCACCTGAGAGCTTTCTAGGTCACATCCTTTAGGACTCGGGTTCTGCCTTAATCAGATCTGGGGGGTATTGAGGCAGGAGAGATGGAGAGGGAAGTGGGTGGGATTTGTGAAGGGGCAGGTGAGGAGGAAACGTCTCGTTTCGACTGCCGGGGAGTTGCTTCGTGAGCCTTGATTTCACAGTGCTCTCTCCAGGCAGAACTGCACGCTCGTTAAGAAAGTATAGAAAAGAAGAACAAGAGAAGGAGATGTCATCAGAAAGAAGAACAGAAGAAGAAAAAAGTTTCCTTGGGAGGGCGGGTCTAAAAGGCAATAAGAAAGTCAGATGAAAGGAAATGTGTCGTCCTGTCTGATAGCAAGCCGTGATCGTATAGTGGTTAGTACTCTGCGTTGTGGCCGCAGCAACCTCGGTTCGAATCCGAGTCACGGCATTTTGGGCTCTCCTTTTTGTTCATGGGATTTTAATCTTGCCAAAACTTCCAATAGGGTTCTCTCGCACTGCAATTAAAATACTCCAAGGCGCTGGAACTTCCTGCGCCGAGCCTCAATCCTCGAGACAAGGCTGGGAAAAGATGGAGGAGCTTCACCAGACTGACTGACTGACTGGGGCTGCTTTGCTGCCTCTATAGGGAGCCTGGAGTCCCAGGGATGGCCTTTAAGAGGGACAGACTCCCAATCCAGGAGGTGGTGACTTTCAAGGATGTGGCTGTGGATTTCACATGGGAGGAGTGGTACCTCTTGTCCAGTCCCCAGAAGAAGCTGTACAAGGAGGTGATGCTGGAGAATGCCCAGAACCTGCTTTCTGTAGGATCTCCTGGATCAACATGCGGTCTCCGTGGGCATCTCCATCTGGATTCAGGAGGCAGCAAATCTTTCACTAAAATAACTTAGACTTTACATATGAAATAAAAACACATTCCCCCTGAGGAGGATAGAAAGAAACATGAAAATTACATAGGGTTATACGGCTGAGATATGCATATGAATCAGTGCCATTAAAAAATCATTAGAAAAAGTAGCACAAAAAAGAAAACCCAAATGACTATTAGATGAAAAATTCTAAATATTAAATACTAAATTTTATATGGAAAAAATTCTAAGTAAGAAAAAAACAAAATCTCGATAGGTCTTTGAATAATGCCCAATTAAAGTAATC
The DNA here is from genome assembly GCF_016433145.1 of Gracilinanus agilis. NCBI lineage: Eukaryota > Metazoa > Chordata > Mammalia > Didelphimorphia > Didelphidae > Gracilinanus > Gracilinanus agilis. Next base: position 474,515,706 of record NC_058133.1, read on the forward strand.
CACAGTCCAGCAGCCAAGACCACAGTTAACCACCATAGTAAGAAACATAGGAAAAGAGACTAGATTTTTAAAATTTATTCCCTAGTCTGCTATTTTGTCATTAATTCTTTTGTTGTTTCTTCTCAGGAATAGAATATGGAGCCAGAATAACTAGTTGTTAGGTACTTGATATAAATTTTACAAGGAGTGTGATACAAGGAGTCCTGCATCTTAACATATGTTAAGTGCTGCAACCTTGAGTCTCACACTAGGTTCAAGTTCTTTTTTATTGGTGTAAAAGTCTCAGCAATCCTAGTAGGATTGGTTTCTCTTTTTTGACCTGTGTTCTCTTTTGGCATCATTCAGGTTCAGGTTAAGTGAGACCTTCTTTGGCAATGTGTAGATGAGGTCTGTGCTCTTTTGTGATCTCATTTCCTTGAATCAGACATATGTACTAAGTCCCATAATAGCAAAATACCAATGGTAGTTTCAGTGCTCTTAAGGCTTTTGGGCAGGCAGTTACAGTTAGAACAAATGGATATACTAAACCCACACTAATGTAATAAAAATTTTTTCAATTTAGATAACATGCTTAGAAAAACTCAAATTGCATATGCAATTATAAAAAATCTGCTAAAAACTCAAAAATATATATCTCATATAATCAGTGACAATAGATATATATATTATAATTAGTGTCACTAAGGAGGGGTAGAATATAAAGGTTCTTACCCAAGAATTTAGATGTATTTCTTTAACTTCGTCATGGTCCATAATATGAGTGCAAATGAGGTAAAACAATGGAGGTATAAATACATTGAAGAAAATACAAAAAATTTCACAAAAAAATCCCAAAATGCAAATCAAGTCAATACAGGTCACTAATACAGGTAATATATGATCAGATCTTCCAGATACACAAAATATAAGTTATCCAAATTATCCATTCAAGTTGTTATGGACTGCCATAAAGGCACATGTCCAGGGTCAAATACAGGATGGCACAAATAAAGGCAGTAAGGGGGTAGAGAGGCACTGTATTGCAAAACTTGTTTCTTCTTTCCTATTTGGCGGGAGACAAAACTGAAAAGGGTTAATAACAATAAAACAACAAAAGCAATAGAGTTTAAGGGGTACCATCTTCTACCCCACGTGGAGAGGCAGTAGCACCCTGAGTAGTTCATAGACGAGCTCCACTTAAAAGATACTGTTGTGGAGTCATTTGGTTTGAGATATCTGCCTGATTTATGATCCTAGAATTATCATTTCTAAAATTGGGATTCCTGAAAGTATAGTTGTTCCTGAAATTGTTTCTGTAGTTGCTGTTCCTGAATTGTTGTTGTTGTTGTTGTTGTTGTTGTTGTTGTTGTTGTTGTTGTTNTGTTCCTGAATTGTTGTTGTTGTTGTTGTTGTTGTTGTTGTTGTTGTTGTTGTTGTTGTTGTTATTCCTGATTGCCTGGAATAGATTTCTACAGTTCATCATTACATGGCCCTTCTTTTCACAGAAGTGGCAGATCAGGGATTGATAATGAGATTCTCGGAGAGGGACAAATGGTATTGGTGAATTATCATGTCCTTTTTCCTGTTTATCTACTTTATCACATAGATTTCAGGCCCTTTTGTATTATTTCCAATAAATCATTGGTTTCTGCTGAAAAAAAAAATCCTCCAAGGCATCCATCCTGAGACCTGTGGTCTCTTTATTCCCTTTGAGATGAATGCCATGAGTAGGGACAGACACTCAAAGAGACCAGCCTTGGTGTTTTGAGAGAGAGAGAGAAGCAGTTGTGAAAGTGCAGCCCTTTGGGACAAAGGCTAATGGCAAGATCTCCCCTTTTCAGAAATCCCTTAATCCTTCTTCCTCCTTCTAATTGGAAGAAAAATACAAATTTAGTAGAAAGAGAGAAGTGAGTGCCCCAATCCCAAATTGGTCTAGAATCTCTCCCTTAGGGAAGACCTCCCACAGTTCAAGGAACAGCAGACACCTAAATTCTTCTTTTCTCCCAAGGTCAAGTACTAGAGCAAGATTTGCAAGGTTGTAATTTGTAGCTCTAATGCCCAGTTATACCTCAAATGATAACTCTTCCAGACTAACAGTAAAAGGAGAGAGGAGAAGACAAGGATGACTGTAAGATTCAGTGAGAGCAAGGAAAGAGTCTATTCAAGAATAAAAACCCAAAATGGGTGTCAGATTATACTGTAACATTCTGAATGGATTGATTTCTGGAGAACCCATGTGTATGTCTTTTCTCCACGATCGTCTCATTCCCTTTTTTTCTCAAGATGCTAAAAAGAAGGAAATCCTAGTGTGATCTTTTCTTTCCCTAGAGATTGCATATACACTGGGTGGACCCTTGTCTTTTTTCAGGTTCAAGTTTCAATGAAAGGAATCATTGTTTGCAGATTTGGGGGCTGTGTGTGTATGAGAGAGAGAGAGAGAGAGAGAGAGAGAGAGAGAGAGAGAGAGAGAAGAGAAGAGAAGAGAAGAGAAGAGAAGAGAAGAGAAGAGAAGAGAAGAGAAGAGAAGAGAAGAGAAGAGAAGAGAAGTGCCTCTCTGGCACTAGGTTTTCTTATTGGTAAAAGGAGTGGAGTTGGGCTACATGGCCTTTTGCATTCTATAATCATATATATATACACTGAGGAATGTGGTACCCATTATTAATTTATCTTGAAGTAGGGTAAGGAAAGGACTTCCATTACTTCCTATGCCACTGTAACTTTGCCCATCAGAGGCACCTAAGTGGTTCAGTGGATAGGACTAGACCTGTAGTCAGGAAGACTAGTAGTATGACCTTTGGTAAATTACTTGCCTGTCTGCTTCAGTTTTCTCAACTGTAAAATGGAGATAATAATATCATCTACTTCCCAGGGTTGTTGTGAAGATCAATTAAGATCATATTTATCAAGCACTTAGCACAGTGTCTGCCATATAGTAGGAGCTGTATAAATGCCTATTGTCCTTTCCCCAACCCCTTCTAGCTCAATACGTCTGGCATGAGACTTTAAGTTCAGGCTCAGACTGAAGGTTGAACTCTCATCCTTTGATCAACCATTTCAGCTTCATTCACCTGCCCTACCCTCTCTATGCAAAGCATCACTGGTTGACTTTCTTTCTTTCTTTTTCCCCAACAAATTCTAAAATGAAATTGTCTTCCCCTGAGATAATTTTATCTCACAGGATGTTAGTGTGGGAATGTGAGAAGGGGGACAGCACTAACAACTGACATAAATGACAGATTGAGATAGGAGAATGTAAGGAGGGAGGGAGGAGGGATGCATTCCATCATGGTTAGCCCTGTGAGACTACAAAGAGAAGGGAAATTGTTAGGAATCTCCCCCAGCAGTCTAGGTATCTTGGGGGAATGGGACAGCTAAGCTTGCAGAAAGCTGTTCTGATCTGCCATCTGATGATTTTAATTTTTATGCCTTTTTTTAAGATTACATAAATGTTGCCATGATTTCCATTCCCACCATATATTTTTTCTTAGAGACAATGTAGTAAGTCATACTTTTCATTCTCTAGTAACTTTTCCATATTTTTCAAAGTGTATTTGACATATCTCTTGGGTTACAGTGGTAGGAAAGTACAGTATAGAGAGCCAGCTCTATATTTTTGGGGGTCCTGAGTGGTGTTTAGTGGCGTTGGATTGAAAAGACAGGAAACAGAAAACTGAGAACAGCCAGACTAGTGGTTAGCTCATAGCTGCTCCAACTTCATGGAGTTTTGAGTTTATTTTATGCTGGTTTCAAACAAAGAACACAAAGAAAGAATCACAGTTGTGAAGGGGTTATAAATCATACACAAACCCATTAAAATCTAAAAAGTAGAGAGATAGGTACAGGGTCAAGGGCCAAATTCCAACCACCAATTAGTAGGGGGTTAATTCTGGGAGCAGAAATATATTTCACAGAGATTTTTACTAATTGCCTTCTGTCCTCTTCTTGAATTATAGGACTGCACCTGGTCAGATAAAGTCTTATCTGGCCTTATCTGTGTCTGGCCTTATCTAAGTAATATATTATTTAGAGTTAAGGCTTTTTAATTATCAAGGAGAAAAATGGTTAACTCAGTAGCTGCTGATCTGTTAAGGACTCAAAGCTTTCCAATAAGAATATTGAGAAAAGGTGGGGATCTAAAAATGAGTCAAAAGAGGAGTCTCAGATTTTTACCTTAGATGGCCCATTCTGTCTGCTACGTGACATGCAGTGCAGAAAAAATCATACACACAGTTTTACTTGCCAATGATTTTGTAATGGGATCCAGATAAAATATCTATTACAGACTATTTCTCTAAATGACTTCCAATAGCTTCTTAGAGGGGTCAAGTTGTTTTTGGATTAACCAACCTGCTGGTACCAGAGCTTTTCAGGGCTCAGGTGACCAGAACCAAACACAAAGACTGCCTCAGCCTGGATTGGTCATGTAGAGAATCCAGATAATAGGCCCTATTCTGACCCTATTTCTCCAATCAGCCTTCTACAGTACAGGAGATCATTTTTCCATTTATCATTTCATTGTTCTTTTATGTTGACATACTGTACTGAATCAGGGATCAGGGTTGGGGGAAACTTGGAGACTATTCTGGCCTGTTTTTGCAGGCACCTGTGTATGAGAATCTAAATTAGAGTTTTAAAAATCTTTAACATTAACTCACTATTTGCTGGTTTATTGTGAAATGACTTCTGGAGGAATTTCTGTATTACTGCACGTAAAGGTGGGAATTTCCTACGCGTTTGTAGGGGATCTGTAAGGGCTCTAATAACAACCTATAGTGTTCTGTATTTCCCTGGGGCTAAGTGGGGATATTTGATCAGTAAATAGGGAGTGTTGGTAAGAAAAGAGTCACACAAGGAGGCCTGGGTGGGAATCCATCCTCCTATAAATCTTGCCTTGCAGATTTCAGGATTCGTGTGTGACCTGTTAGCTGACCAGAACTTGATGGCCCTTGGCAGGAAATGACAAGCTATATTCTTTGTATGGAGTCTTGGAAAAGAGTAATGTGAAATCTTCCCTTACAACTGTCAGCTTTCAGGATACTTAAGTCAAGAGTATTTTTGATACTTGAGAAGGTAGCTCAGGTTTTGCTAAGGTGTCAGGTCTGGACATTTCCAAATGTTGTTGTCTGGAACAGGGAAAACTCATTTATTGATTGTTATTTGGCTTAGTTTGGAGGGGACTAATAGAAGGGGATCAAGGATGGAAGAAAATAATAAGCTAAACTTGGAAGAATTACTTGGAAATGTTATCATTTTTCATTGTGCCTCCACATGGTATCTAGGTTGGCCTGGACTCTAAGGTATAGTTAATATTGTTTTAAGAAGTAACATAATAGATAGAATTGCTTGCCAGCTCTGGGAGAGTGTAGGGAAGGGGTGAAAGGAGACAATTTGGATTATGTGACTTTGGAAAATGTATGTGGAAATGTGTTATTATATGTAATAGATAAAAAAAATTAATTAAAAGAAAGTAAAGTATCACAATATAGTGAATAGAAAGATGGTCTCTAAGCCAGGGATAACTCTACTCAAGTCTTGCTTTTAAAGCATATTGGCCTTGGGATGTTGAATATTTTCTTTTAAACCCTTACTTTCTATCTTAAGATTGATTTTAAGACAGAAGAACAGCAAAGGAATTGGGGTAAAGTGATTGCCCAGGGTTATAGAGTTAGGAAGTGTCTGAGGCCAGTTTTGAAACCAGCTTCTCCTGATTCTAGGCCTGACACTCTATCTACCCCACTATCTAGTTGCCCCTGGGATATGAGTATCTTAAGCTTCCTGTGTTTTAGACAATTATCTAAAGATTATAAGTTGTAGATAAGGCTCCTACCTGTATTGATAGAGAAAGTTGCCTCTTTTGGGAGCTCTCTATAAAATGAAATCACAGTTTTAGTACCCTCTCATTTCCTTTCTTTCTTTTTTTTTTTAAATTAAAGAGTATGTAATATAACTATAACATCCATTCCTGAGTTGTGCTTCCAAGTTTCTCAGGTTATAGGTTAGGTCTCCACAATTCCTTAAGTTATAGGGCAGTGATGGCAAACCTTTTAGAGACAATGGGCCATGTCCCCTGGAGCTCTGGTGCTGTGCCACTCCTTCCCTTACCCCAGACAGGGGAGGGAGAAACCCCTCCCCTTGGGCTAGAGGGGTGGGTGAAGTGAAGAATGTCCTCAGCCAGGGTGGAGAGGGGAAGTGGAGCAACTCTGCCTTTTTAGTAACAAACTCATGGGGGAGGAGGGGAAGGCAGCACACATGCCCACAGAGTATGCTTTATGTGCCATCTTTGACACAGGTGCCATATTTTCATCACAGGTTATAGGGTTTTATGTTCTGTACAATTGGGCTCCTGTTACTTTGGTTCACTATCCTTAATTTGTGTATTTCCCTTTGACAACTCAGTGGTACTTTGAATAGAATCTAATCCTGAGTTCAACTCTTCTCTGACACTAGCTTTCTGATTTTGAGCAAATGCCTTAACTTTAAAATGGGCATATTAATAGTACCTATCTTCCAGGCTTGTTTTATTTATCAATATTTGTAAAGGAGCTGATACATAGTTGGATGTTTCCTTCATTTCTTAATTGGTGAGCAGACATAATTAGTTCTCAGAAAAAGCCTTTATGAGTGTAAGGTAAGGACAATAGCTCTTAAAAATACTCTCCTCTCTTTGCCCCTAACAAACCTGGGATGGGACACAAATATACTGCCACAAAAACAAGGAATGTCTCTAGGAAGAAAGGAAATACATTTAGAATAAAAGTAGTAAGACATACACATAGGGAACATATTTGATCAAGGCAATTCACACCTCCAGAACTATAGTTCCAACTCTCCTGCTGGAATACTCATAAACCCTCCAATTTTGCTCAGTTGAACTAGTGCCTGCTCCTCTCCTCCATAAACTCTTGATAACCAGGGCTGGATTTGGGGAGATGAATATGAAATCAAAACAGACCCTGTCCTCAAGGTGTTTGCATTCTATTAGGAGCAAACAGAATAACCAACACAAAGTCAGGTATAATACACATAAATGAGTGACAATGGGTGTATACATGTTGTACACTTCATTGGTTTTTCAGTTGATGCATTGAGTTTTGCCTAAGTAAGGACAGGCTGTTCCTATTGAACCTAGAACCTGCAGATCTATAGGAAACTGTGTTATTGCTAATTAATTAAATAACTCCAGAACAAAAAATCTTCTGTATTCCTCTTTAGTGGGAAACAAAGTGGACAAAATACTGGATAAGAAAGAAATTTTTCCTGACCTGAGGTTCTGAATTGCAAGAGAAAGTATAAAGTAAGTGCCAAAATTTCTTTGTAAGGGGAAGAATATTTAATTGCCACTTCTTCACTTCTTTCACCTCCCACCCCAGCAAGCTGATGACAGAAATTAAATAAGATAACAGGATTGAGAAGTATTCATATGGTAAAGAAATATATACAGTAATAGCCTTGTTCTAGACTACACCTAAATCAAGCCAATTTCCTAGTAATTTATGTCAACTATAAAAATGAAACAAGACATTGATAGGTCATTCAACCATTTTTTAAAAAAATGATGTTTCTTTACTTGTGACAGGAAAAAGACATTCAACAAAGATTTCACATAGGACACCCCAAATTGATTCAGCTGAGTAAATCTGTTTTCCCTCTGATTTCCTCATTCTTTTACAACTGCCATGAATCAAAGCATGCCTGGAGGTGTGGAGTGAGTGACTTGGATGGTCAAAGGGAAGTCCTTACCTCCCCATTAATGAAACTTCCATACAACACCCCTGGGAAAAGACTAGAAATTCCTTCTTGCTTTTGCCTAAATTCTCAAAAAGAATATACCCTTGCCAGCATAGCCACTTATTTTTGGAAGATGATTTCCTTATGTTATTTAATATATCTGGGTATCTCTGATACTTGGAAGAAAGGACAGGAAGGTGAGCCTGATAAACTGGCCCAAGATCCTTAGGTGGTAAAGGGATCTAGGCTGAGAGGGACAGTGATGCCTGTAGCTACGAAGATGTGCTGGTAACCACCAGGGCTTATGGATGATCAACTCAGCTAAGCACCTGACCCACTAACAGTGCCCAAGCCAAAGTTGTTGAAGGAGAAACTGTATGTATAATAGTTCAACAACCCCTCTGGTTCCTTGGCTTGGGGTTAGGTTAATGATAAAGATTGGTAATGGGCTAGTTATTGGAATTGAATGGATAACACTAACTGACTTCGATGTTGGCAATCCCTTTCCCCTTTTGCTGTAACTATTAACTTGCCCTCTTGAAATGAATGCTAGCCTTCACTTGTATTAAATTTGAAACAGGGTTTAATGCTTGGCTCAAAGGGGTTAGGAATCAGGGTAAGGAAAGAGGTGTTGGGAATGGCTATGCTATTTCTATAGGGAGTTAAAGAAATCTAAAACAATGAGCATCAGGTTGGTATTTGGTTGGAGATTCTTCTCTCCCTCACGGACCCTGATCAGAGCTGGCCATGGTACAGACCAAAGGAAAGGATGGGGTAGTGATGTTCTTCTTGGCAGCTGTGCTGTTATTATCTCTCATCTCTGTTTGGTAATAGATGAATGAACCTCTAGTGGCAATGAATTATGGATGCTGGATCTGCAGGTATATTGGCCTACTCACCTGTCACCACACACTGCTCCGGGAAATTCCCTTCTCCAGACTGAGACCTAGAATGGCTGAGTCCCCAGGCTTTTATAGAGGTGGTCCCAACTGTCTTTTGCCCTTGGTTCATGCCATCTGGGTAAATTCCAAGTTCTATAACCAATGATTTGTCACTCAAGCTGTTCTTCATCTTTGTCCAGAAGTTATCTATAACACTTATTGGGAAAAGTTGTCTGTTAAAATATCTGTTTGGTCAAGATTCAAGAAAATGAATATAAAAGAGCCTTCAAAGACCTATGAACTAATTGATATTAATGAAACTATGAAGAAGGACAAGAGAAATGGCAAAACTTCCTTCAACTGACTAGATGATTTTGTCACAAAAAAAGAATTGAGGTAACTAGGTGGCTCAGTAGATACAGAGCCAAGCCTGGAGACAAGAGGTGTGCTGAAAGACCAAACTCTTGGGTTCCCTGTCAAAGTGGGCATTCTGGTGACAGAGGCATCAAAATGTGGCCAAAGGGGTGGAGCTGAGAGGATTTTAAAATTCAGATGGGAAGCCCAGTCTTGCTCTTAGCTTCCATACCTAACATGAGGTTGATGTTTTTCTCTTGGAGCTGCTCCCTTATCTTACCATGACATCTCTGGTGAACCTAGGCTTGGCTAGAGCCAGCAAAAGGGAGAAGAGAATCAGATCTAGAAAGATTTTGCTAATTCTCTCTCTATCTACCTTTCTCAATCCTTTCTCTCTTTACTAATAAATGCTTATAAATCTAGTAAATAGTTTCCAGGTCCATTTTATTTATAACAATAGTATTCCATCACCAATTTGTACCACAATTTATTCAGTCATTCCCCAATTGATGGATATCCCCTCAATTTCCAATTCTTTCCTACTAATAAAAGAACTGTTATAAATATTTTTGTACAAGTAAGTCCTTTCTTTTCTTTTCTTTTTTTTTTTTTAATTATCTCTTTAGGATACAAACCCAGTAGTGGTATTATAGCAGGATATGCAGTTTTGTAGCCCTTTGGGCATAGTTCCAAATTGCCTTCCAGAATGGTTGGATCAGTAGTGAAGGGATTTCAGAGAGGCTGGTAAGCTCAGTTTGTTAAATCATGATATTATAACCCTATGGCTAGAGGCATTAGAGTCATTTCTCTTTTTGAAATAGCTGCCTACAGGCTCTGGAAGACAGGGACCCTAGTATCATTTTATCTTATAAAGAAGCTCATTTCTAGAGTCGTTGGTGATTGTAATATATCTATAACAACAATAACAAAAATCAGTGAAAAGCACTTATTAAATATCTACACTGTGTCAGGAGATATGAAAGGCACTGAAAACTTTGGCACTCTCAGGCCTTGAGGAATTTAACAAATTTGGAGAGATATCATGAACAGATACAGATAGGAAGATAACAAATACTTAGCTGGAGGTGGGATCATGGAGGCTTGGAGAAGTGGGGAATGGATTAGGGAAGGGTTTCTACAGAAGAAAGAATTTGAGCTAATTATTGAAGGAGTTCAGGAATTTTAAGGGGCAGAGATGAGGAGGGAAGGCATTCCAGGAATGGGTTAAGGGGGAGGGGACTATTAATGCAGAGACAAGAACTCTGGAAATGCAGTGCCACATATGAGAAGGCCATTTGATTGGATTGCATGAATGTTGAGGGGAAATGTGGTGGCTTTTTTTTTTTTAACCCTTACCTTCCTCCTTAAATCAATACTCTGTATTGGTTCTAAGGCAGAAGAGTGGTAAGGACTAGGCAATGGGGGTTAAGTGACTTGTCTAGGATCACATAGCTAGGAAGTCCCTGAGGCCAGATTTTAATCTAGAACCTCCAGTCTCTAGACCTGACTCCCAATCCACTGAGCAAGCTAATCAGCTGCCCTTTAGGGAAATGTGTTTTAAAAGTCTAGAAAAATAGGCTTAGGTTAGATTGTTAAATGCCTGAAAGAATAGTTTATATTTTATATCAGAGGCAATAGTGTGTCTTTGGAATTAATTACAGAGGGGAGAGGCAAGATCAAATTTGAAATTTTGGAAAATCTAATTTGTCACCTTCAAGTTAGATGTTTTCTAAAAGGGAAAACATTTGAGGTATCAGGCCCAATTCCCAAGCTATTCCAACAGTTCATAAAAATTAGCATGGTGACTGGGTTGGTAGACTGCTTGTGGGGAGGGAGAAAAGATTAGAATTAGCAGTTGATTAGAGAGGTGATGTGAGTGAGAGTGAATAGTCAAGGATGAGACTGAAATTAACTGTTTCAAAGAAACCTGGAAATACCTATATGAGTTGATAAAGAGGAAGGCCAGTGGAACCAGGAGAACAATTAGGACAATAAGAACTGTATTGTAAAGAAAAACAACTTTGAGTGAAGTAAAAATTTTGATCAATGAGATGTTTAGTCATGAGCTAGAGGGAGGCCTGATGGGACATTATTGACCCAACTCCTGACTGAAAAGTGATAACCTCAATTTGCAAAACAAGACATTAGTTTTCGGATGTAGAATATAGGTACTTGTTTTATTTGTTTATGACTATTTGTTAGATGAATCCTTCCTCCCAGTTTTCTGGGGTAAAGAGTTATGTAAAAGGGAGGTTAGTGTTATAATAAAACACTAGATATATGTAGATGTTGTATAGAGGGAGAGGATGAGATGACACCTCTCTCTTTATAACAGTTGCACAGGCAGGATCCTTTAGGTCAATGGATGATATCCCTTCAGGTCCCACCTGGGGTTGATTGATATTATGTATTGGGCTCTTCAACTTGGTAACAGTTGGTATCTGACTGTATCTCCCTTCCCAAAGAAGCTATGAATAACCACTTCAGGAAGGTACTTTAAAAGCTTTGACTGTATTTAAACAAAGAGGGGATAATGGGATTGGATAGAGGTATTGAGAAACCCTAATTAAATTTGGTAATGATAAATCCTTAAACTGTAGGCAAATAATGAATCAGGATGGTTAGCTTCTCTCTGGTCCAGCCTGGCCACAGCCACACCAGAGTAGGCAAACTGCTGCTTGATGTTCAGCTTCTTTGCTAGATGATATGCCTAACCAGTCTTTGGGATATCCACCCCTTTCCACCCTCTTCTTCTTCTCCTGCCCACTTCCCGCATCCTTCCCGGGCCCTGGGAAACCTAGATAACTAAGATGATTGATTTCCTAATATCTAGGGGCAGTAGAATCAGAGATGATGATCTGGATACAGGTTGATGGTGTTAACAGGAACAAACAGGAAGATCTTGCAAGGTTCAGCCCTGCAAGTCTCAATCCTCAAAAGACCAGCATCCGAGGGCAGCTGGGTAGCTCAGTGGATTGAGAGCCAGGCCTAGAGACAGGAGGTCCTAGGTTCAAATCTGGCCTCAGACACTTCTTCCCAGCTGTGTGACCCTGGGCAAGTCACCTGACCCCCATTGCCTACCCTTACCAATCTTCCACCTATAAGTCAATACACAGAAAAAAAAAAAAAAAAAAGAAGACCAGGATCCACAGACCTCAAGTCTCAGGGAAAGAAAGGACCAGGGCTGCCAGGGTGTTTTATATCCCCCTGGGCCAACTGCTCTCTCCTGTGTTCTCAGGGCCCTCTGGGAACATTCCTATATCCAACAGATCCACCTGTCAATAAACAGTGTGGATTCCTGGCTCCCAGAGATTCAATATATCATTAGCGAAAACAGTAGTCAAGAAGAAAGAAAAGAATGTCCAAAAGGAAGAAAAGCAAGGACAGAAAGAAACACAAGAAAGCAGAAAAATCTTTGAAATTTTCAAGTTGAATTTATTAAATATTTAAAAAGAAAAATAAAGCCATATGTAAAAAAGATTTGAAGCGTAATATACCTTTTTTTACTGTTCTACATTTATAAAGAAATTCTTGTCAGTCTGACTGATGAAGGTTCCACCCAAGAGACAAATGAGACCAGAGAAGGGGAATGCAGCAGAGTATATTGAAGCAGCAAGGGGAGCCCAGTGCCAAGAATAGTGAAAGGGTGGTGGGGAGGGGAAGAGGCAGCATGGGAAACCTAATGCCAAGAGAGTTGGTGAGGCAGTCCCCTGGGGGGAGAAAGGAGGAGAGGATCAGTAACTGGGGACCTGATGCCAGTAGATGGCTACAGATTCCCATCTGAGTGGAGGGGGGAGATTTAGAATCTTATAGGTTTGGGGAACTAAGGGGGTATAGGGAACAAGGCAACTTAGATTGCCTCTATGGCTGTCTTTGGAGAAGGTGAGCTACTTGGGTTAACTTCATTGGGTATTCTCATGGCTGGTTCTCAGGAATGGTGTTCAGTCATGCAGGAGGTACATATACAGGCTGAGAAATGGGAAGTTCTGCTGTTCAGATACACGTTCTGCAGGTGCTGCTGGGGCTTTCCCATGGTCTGTCAATGTTCATTTTATTTTTTAACTTCAATTTTTTTCTAAATTGAAAAATATTAAATTTTTTGAGGTAGTGAGTTTGTATAGCCAAGGAAATCTTTTGTTGCATGGTTATCAACATTACTATTAAAGTGGGTTGGCAGTGGTAAATGATTTTAGAAATTCTTAGAAATTCTTTTTCTTTAATGGTGCTTTTAGAGTTTATGTTTTTTATTAGTTAGCAGACATTAGAAACTCAATGCTTTTCCAGCTACTCCCAGTTGATAAGAGCTTACAAAGTCAAATCTGAAGGTGGGGTGGGGGTGGGGGAGCACCTGTACTATGTTTTAACTTTATTCCCTTGGATAAAGAGTTTATAAAGCTGAGAAAAGATACTCAAGTGAAGCAGGAGAAATATACCCAAGTTTATAGCAGGGTCTCACCCCAAGAATGGAAGACCCAAACTCCATTCAATCCAGAAGAAAAGAATTTTATTTGAAGAAGAGGTAGTTTGGGGTTCTACAATAGCCTAATAGCTGGTGGAATAGTCTTGGAGCTAATCAGGTAGCCTTAGGGCTGATGGATCCTCTTTGGAGCTGATAGTAAGATACAGCTCAGCTGTAGAGTGGCAGCTTCTATACCCTGTTGTGAGTAAGAAAACCTTTACCCCTTTTTAGGATGATTAGATTTAATGTTAGCAGTAGTCTTTGGATAAAAACTGTAATTTTAGGATAGTTAAATAATGTTAGTATAAGTGAATCAATATTATGATGCTCATTATTTTAGTAGTGTTTGTATCATTGTTTTAGTATAAGTTTTAAGGTTTGATTCAAGTAAGCAAAAGTTTTAATATAGTTAGTAATTGTTAGCATTTTCAACCTTAGTCACATGATTGTCTTTTCCTCACGAAGAGGAGGTTAGTACCCTTACTCTCCCCTATATTGTCAAGTGTCTGCTTCAACCAATGAATATTACTTTCCCTTTGCTTTATTTTTATCCTGGTATAGAAGTTGTAATATTCTTTTGGGTATAAAGGAGGCTCTCTCACAAAGTTCTGGGTCTTTGGTCTTGAGCAGGATCTGGCTTTATTGTGGGACCAGTCCTCTCTCAATAAACCTAATTCTTTTTGACTTGGAGACTTTGTTTCTCTTATTTGCATTTCTTTGGATAGAAATTACACAACTCTGTGGATTCGAGTTGGCATATTTACTGCCCTCTGGTAACTTCCAAAACTCAGGTGGAAGTTTTTTGGGGGGTTTGTTGCCATAGGGAATAAGGAGCATATGCAAGTTTGGGGGATTCTTCTGGAATGCCAAAGTCCCCAGTGTTCCATGTTCCTCTATTGTTTGTTCACCTTGTCATCATTTGTCAATGTGGGAGAGGTCTTGCTGTACTTCTAGAATGAGAACATGGGGAATGAAGATGTGGTACATTAGAGAACCACTATAGATAATTAATTATTTCTAAGAACAATCTAAGTAATTAATAAAACAGAGTAGGTACAAATCTGATGCCCAGTAAAGGAAAGGATTTTGACACAGAGTGGAGATGGAATGCTGATGACCATTATAACATCATCCCAAGGGATTCCCCTTTCCTCTTTTAACACCAGTATAGAATGTTACAGATCCAGTACACAGTGTCTACAATTGAACAATCTACAATTCATGTTTGACTAATGCTGAAACTATAGGTTTTGCAGTTGATGTTTAACCAGTACTAACTAGTGAGAAATGCAAGATTTCAGAGTATGAGGGTCCTGTTCCTATTATTATCTCTTACTGCCTCTATCAGCCCACATGACAAGCACTAAAACAACCTTGAATGTCTGACAAACGGGACTTGGGAGGGAACATTCCCAAGTTGTGCTAAGATTCTTTGCACTCCATTCTTACCCATTCCCCTGGAACACCCATGGAAAGAATAATCTGAGGGAGGGAGGAGAATTCCCATGAGGGAATCTCCTAGATCAGTGGTTCCCAAACTTTTTTGGCCTACTGCCCCCTTTCCAGAAAAAAAATATTACTTAGCCCCCTGGAAATTAATTTTTTAAAAAATTTAATAGCAATTAATAGGAAAGATAAATGCACCTGTAGCCATCACCACCTCTCTGGATCGCTACAACACCCACCTGGGGAACGGTAGCGCCCACTTTGGGAATCACTGTTCTAGACCCTCAATAAAATCTAGCAACCTGAATCCAGGGTGTGGGGCGTACAATTCCATCCTGGCTATGGTTTCCCATTGCTATGGCTTTTCTATTGCCCTGGCCATACTATCTGTAACATTTTTAAATAAAAACACGTTCATGCCTTAACATGAAGGAGTCTAAACTGCTATTCTTTGGGTGAGAACTAGCATTTACTCACTCACCATGAAACTCCCTTTCCTACAACACTGATAGACTACTCTGATAAGACATGTTTAATACCAGAAAAAGACCTCCATATATTCCCATATTACTCAATGAGGAAATTCTGCCAAACTCTCAAAACACCAACAGTCCAGCATAAATATCAATGTTCTAATCCCACAAATTCCTGATCTCATGCTGGGAAGAAACATGGGAATAGCATTTCTAGATTGGCCATTCTATGTTCCAGGCCTCCTACAGCTCCACAATAGTTAGCTTCCTCCCCACCCTTCCCCCTTTCTAGCTACATACCAGCTGCCTAATGACTTTAGCCAATGTCTAATTCCTAGGTAAAGTAGCCTATCTGAACTCAATCTTCAATGGATAATATACTCCTACCCTACCTGATTTTCCCTTCCTAGTGATTCAGATGACCTGTCTGTCATTGCTCACACCTCAATCACTGTTCCTCTGGACTAGTCCCTTATTCCCATTCACCTTAATACCCACTTTACCCCCAATGCTCCATTCTAAAGCTATACATCACTTCTACTGTATTCTTTGGGATACTTGTTCTGTAAGTAGCTTGTATGCTTTTCCTTTCTCATTCACTTCTATCTTCTTGTAATCATTGAGACCTGGCTTGCTTGTTAACATAGATTTCCTGGCTTCCCCTTTTCAGCACTGGTTACACTTTTACTCATAACATCACTCCTTCCCCTCTTCCCACTCATTTATCATGATGGGAAAGCTGGAATATTCCTTGATTTCCATTGTAAGAAGATGTAAGCAAAATCTTTCTTAATGTACACTGTTGTTAATATGAACACATCCCCAAATCTGAAATAGTTTTAGAAAGACATTTATTAGATCATTTGCTAGACAGTAACCCAGAAAGGAGGTGTGGTTTCCTCCCTCCAGATTCTGAAAGACTTACATTAAATAGGATTTTGACAAAGGTTTCCTACCTAGGAATGCCACATACACAAGTAATTTTGCCCAAAAGCAAGGTAGACTGAGGTAGCTATGAACACCCTTAAACATTAAATAATATTTAATCAAACACAAGAGTACTCAAAACAGAAGCTTGGGGTGGATTCCTCAGGAGCTCCTGAGTATGGCAACCCAAAACAAGAATGCTTTGTATGGATTGGGGACCTGGTAGAATTAGAAATACCTTGTAGCTATTTCTAGTATTCTTAGAGAGCTATTGACGTCAAAAGACATTTTGGGTGTGGACAACCTTTAATCATATCAAGTTGGATTTAAACAGTAATTTTTTTTCTCAAATTATGATAAATCATTTCCCCACAAGGAGACAGGGATGAATGAGGGAATCTGTTAGAGTTAATAGTGAGGAAGCAGACAGGGGACATTATGGAGAGATCCTGGTGATACTCTGTCTATAGATAAAGGCTTCTGTTTTGAGTCTACATTACAACATGGGAGGGTCCATCAAGAAGGAGGAGGGGAGCAAGGGGATAGAGAAGAGTGAGGGATGCACTTGCTTCTCTTTGATATTTAACCAGGAGTTGCCTTTCATAGCCAATTGATTCCCTTTATTTGGCAAGTCAGTCCAGACTTTTTCCAGCAATTTTGCTTTCTCAGATCTTTTGGATTCCTGATTTTGGCAATTGATTTTCATTGGTTAAGCTTCTTCTTATTCTACAAGATTATATTCAATAGGTTTCAATCTCATTTTTCAATTCTCACTCTAAACATCAATTACTTGTTGGAAATCATTCAGAATCAAATTGTTCCAACATATGATTCTTATTCAATGAAAAATTAGTGGCTGTGTTGCTGAAAGATTATAGAATCATGGGTTTAGGGATACAAGGGATCTGAAATACTCAATGAATCCAGCTGATGTTGTCTTTAGAGAAACACGTGGAGGGCTAGAATGCAGGCCATTACCAAACCAAGAGAGGGGGTAGTGGGGACAATACCAAATCCTAAGGAGCAGTGGCAGAAGTCTCCGAAGACCTCAGCAAAAGCAGCTGTTGGGACTCGGGGTTCTGGGCTCAGAGCAGGACTAGCAGCACCAGCGAGTCAGGAAACGGAGGTCACAGGGACTGGGACACTTGCAGGCTTTCGGCACGGCAGGAATGGAGATCGGGTCTGGAGTCAGGAGATTAGCGGCAAAGACACACTGGCTGGGCTCCGGTATTTTAGTTTTAAAGCCAAAAGCCAGAATCGGCTGGCCTGACCTCCCAAGGTGGTTTGGGCTAGACTGGCTGGCTGAGTCCCACCTGAGGCAAAAACGTGCTGTTGCTTTTAGCAAAAGCATGGCAAGGAAAGCCACTTTCCTTTTTAAAAAAGTGCTCAAAAGAGCTGAACCAGATGGCCAAAAAACAGGCATGGCTATCGTTTTTGAAAGGCTATCTGGAAAATTGAGAATTCGATTTCTAAAACTTCGTAAGGTTGCCAAAATTATAAAGATAAAAAACAATAAAGGCTGATATAATAATATAAATTAGTATTTTAATCAAAGCCATGCTGACAGATAAAGTTATTAGACCACACGCTTGTAAGAATTCAAAACTGCTGCCCCAGCCATTATTGTTACCTCCCTTCCTGAGTCTGCTGGCCAAGAGACCACTCCTCCTAACCCAGGAGATTTAAACTGACTTCTGCGTCGTGGTGAGGTAGGCATCCCCACACCCAAAGAACAGGAAACGGAAAGCCGTTGGACCACGGGAAATGTAGTTTGATAATTTCCATGTGTCCATAGAAAATACATATATATACTTAAAGATGGCATCTCCCAAATTTCATTCTTACAATGTTCAGATAGGTTAAGCAATGCACATAGAATTATATAGCTAGTTAAGCAACAGGCTTTGAATCCAAGTTTTCCTGACTGAGTAGAGGGCCTCTATACACTGCTCAACAACATGCCTGATTGAGGGAAGGGTTGGTGAAAGAAAAGAGTAGATTTAATCATGCACCTAAAGGCAAAAAGTGACATTTCATAGAATATTTGGTCCTCATGTCTTGCAAAAGTATGTGCAGTGGGGGCAGCTGGGTAGCTCAGTGGATTGAGAGCCAGGCCTAGAGACAGGAGGTCCTAGGTTCAAACCTGGCCTCAGCCACTTCCCAGCTGTGTGACCCTGGGCAAGTCACTTGACCCCCATTGCCTACCCTTACCACTCTTCCACCTATAAGTCAATACACAGAAGTTAAGGGTTTAAAATTTAAAAAAAAAAAAAAGTATGTGCAGTATTTGCAAAAAGTACCCATGGAACATTGCTTGTTGGGGCTGAAGAGATAGAAATATTCTAAAGAACTCTGTAAGAACCTACAAATTAAGTCAGCCATATCCCCTGATATATGGTGAGTTCAATGCAAAAATTGAGGATAGGGAGACATTGTATGGAAAAGCATAGATCAGGAAGAGAGAATGAGGGTGAGGACAAATTCTTGTATATTACCCAGAAGCCTTTAGCCTCATACATGAACACTTTCTTCTAAAAAAATAAATGCTGCTAAGTGCTGGACGTTACAGGCACTAAATAAGTAGATAAGAAATAAAAAGTATATTTTAACAGATAAGGATTGACTTTTTGTTGATATGAGTTATTCCTGAATCAGTTATCTGTGTATAATCAAGTTATTCACTTGTTGAAACTAAGACCAGAATTGATTAAAATCAAGAAAAATAATGAAGAAAAAACATTTCACAATATAACACATTATCTTGGATTTCAGATTATTACCCTGGCTACACTGATTATGTTGTAGTTTTTACAGGGTGGGGTTGCTAGCCCCACGCCCAACCCTCCTCCTTTTTCATCTGGGCTAGGGACCATCCTTAGTAGGGGCAGCTGGGTAGCTCAGTGGATTGAGAGCCAGGCCTCAAGATGAAAGGTCCTAGGTTCAAATCTGGGCTCAGATACTTCCCAGCTGGGTGACCCTGAGCGACCCATTGCCTACTGGTTGTGGCCCTATGCTCCTAGAATGGAGTCCCAGGATAAAAAAACACTGATTGTGTTGATGTAAAATCTTTTAAATTTCATATGATACTTTTTAGTTTACATATTTTACTTTTTAGTGATCATTTCTATTCTTTGCTTCATTAAAATCTTTTCCTTTAGCCATAGCAACAGCTTAGATGTGTGTGTGTGTGTGTGTGTTTTGGAACTTGTGCTGAATATGGGAGCAAGGACAGATAACAGAATGAATTCTCCCCAAAGTGGCATATTTCTGTCATTACAAAAAGAACTTGCATTTACATATATAATAAGGTTCAAAGCACTTTACACAAATTATTCCTATTTGGTCTTCATGATAGTACAGAGAGAGATAAGTGAGAGAAGGATTATTATCTAGTAGCATAGGTGAGAAAACTGAGGCATAGAGAGATTCAATGACTTGCCAAAGTCATAGAGCTACTAAGTGTCAAAGGCAG
The DNA here is from genome assembly GCF_016433145.1 of Gracilinanus agilis. Classification (NCBI taxonomy): domain Eukaryota; kingdom Metazoa; phylum Chordata; class Mammalia; order Didelphimorphia; family Didelphidae; genus Gracilinanus; species Gracilinanus agilis. Next base: position 474,535,425 of record NC_058133.1, read on the forward strand.
GTGTCTAACCTAGGGAGAATGAATGCTGGTCTCTTGGTCTTCCCACTAACTCACACGCTGGTTATGTAAGAATTGTATCTGGAGTCCCTCTTGTAAAATAGTGCTAAAAATGCTGAAGTTAAAAAAGAGTTAACATTAGTGATAAATGCTAAAGGCAACAAAAAAGAGTTCATTTATTTAGCCATCTGTTTATTTCCTTAGCCATGTTGGGGACATATTTACGCAGATGGATGGGACAATGATAATAGATCTCAAGGGAAAATGTTTCTGTTTTTGCAAGAGAGAAGAATGACCTTTGACTTGGGAAAGGTAGAACAAAAACAGTTAATAAATTGAAATGCAAGTGTAAGATTTAAAATGGGTTTGACAAATATAAGAATTTTTAAAATTGTTGTGGTAACCACTTGTAAAAATGAACTCTTACATCATGAGGCTGTTAGTAGCTTTAGTAGCTTTATTACAGCAAGGAAGAGATAGTAAAGGAGGAAATGTAAGAAGGAGGTAGAAAATATTGCCTAGCTAAATACCCTAAATCTGGATCTTAGTGACTCCACACCAAAGAGAGGGTCCCACTGAAGATAGGAGAAGAGTTCAAAGGCCAGTATCTCTTCAACCCAATCAAGTCAGCAAAGCTGAACTCCTGGAGCCACTAGTGCAGAATAACCATGCAGGAAAATCCCTCTTTCAGCAATAGCCACCAATGCAGCAGAATGAGTCAGAATGCTCTCAGCTGGCTTTTGTAATAGGATATTTGTTAAGAATTAATTGAGTTGATTAGGAAATAGGGTTGATTGCAATGGATACATATAGAAATTCGAGAAAGCTGGATTTCTTTAAGCCAAATTAGAATTTTCAAAGAGAGTCATGGGTAATAAAAAGAATTTCTCAGAGGTTCTTGGAAAGGAAGTTAGACCAATGAACTCACTTTTAGTCCATCCTGACTCAAGAAAAGTGATCCAAGGGGTTTTCTCGGAGAGTTGGAAGTTGGAGAAGTTCTCATAAAATTTCTACTTGAGAAATAAATATCCAAGTAAGAAGGAAGGAGAATGTGTTGTAATATCATTGCTTTGCCAGTGGTGGCAAAAGAGAGCAAAGCTGTGAAGATTCTGACTAGCTGTTTCCCCATCCAAATAGCAGGAAAGAAATCCAATCTTTCTCATTGTGATGAAATATATATTTTTAGCTTTAGGGTAGAAAGTTAGAATTGGGTTAATAGACAGATAGGAAGATAAGTTAGCCTTGATTTTTATCAAGGAGAAGCAGGTTCTTGCAAACCTTAAATTGGGGGTTTGGGCACAGTTAGAAAATTTAGATTTAGGGTAAATATTATTCTTACTTGTTTCCTTTTTCTTTCCCTTTTCCCTAAATTTTAATACAATAAATAGGCTTTTCATATAAAACTGGCCTGAGCTTGGATTTTTTAGACTGCTAGGGATTGTTAGTCTCACCTTGATTGACAAGGGAGACAGTTGGAGACATTTGAATGTTCCTGGGTGCATTGAGGACAGGAGCAAAGGCAGTTGGCCTGAGGATATAAATACCCATAACCATCATCTGGGAGGGGTCTTTGGTCTTTGAGCTTTGACCATTGATCTTTGATCTCAGAGACTGTGGGTCTCTGACCATGGGTCATTGGTTCTCCCTGAATCTTCTTAGATATTTAGGCATCTGAATCATCATAGCTATTTAGATCTCTGGGTCCCCTGGTGTTAACCAGGAGGAGGGAGGTATAAGAAGAAGAGGGTGGATTTTCTTAAGGGTGGTTACTTCCTAAAGGCTGTGCAGGCTGACATCACAAACTGATACTAAGGAAGCTGAGAGGAATCACAATATCTGTACCAACTGAGGAGATTGCCCTCTCTGGTTTGGCAGTGGCCACGCTGAACCAGAGGAGGGTGAAACACTAGCTCCAGCTTTACTGAAACATCAGCCTACAGTCCTGAGGGATTATTCATCATAGATATTAGTGTGACGGGGTCTCCTATCCCCAATCTGTTCCTGATTATTCCTTTCCCTATTTAACATCAATAGATAAAGTTTTATTAAGTACCTTCCTGAGTGGTCATTATATCACAACCCTTGGGGAGGGATCAACGCAGTCAAATGAGACGTGATCCAAGGCTAATTAAAGCCAAATATTATTAATCAATGCAACCCCAGGTGGGACCTGAAAGGGTTACCCATTGACCAGACCATTAAGGGTCCTACCTGGGCACTGTTATTGAGAATAGGGTATTATATCATCCAGCAAAGGTGACTGAGTTGGTATTCCCAGTCACTGGATACCTAGGGAAATGCAAAGACATAGCTTCCCTAACCAATATCCCCTAGAAGCATAGTAGCATCTCCAAGAGTCCTATTTATTTATAACACTATACAGGACACAATTATTGGTAATACTACACCAATGCCAATAATTTATAAGGGTTAGAAAACCCTTATAATACTTTGATAAGCAGTTTTCTCATGTCACTTCCTGTCTCTCTGGTTTCTACTTCCTTTCACTGTGGGCTAATCTATCACATCTCAAGAACCAATCAGAGTTTCTTAATTTGCCTGGCACTGCCCAGGAGGCAGTGGCTATGGAACCCATCTCTCATCTTCTGAGGGTGTGAACTTTTATCTAAAGAATTATCAAGTTCCTGGCTGATTAAGTTAAAAGGGTGGAATACTCCTGGCTCTACTCCTTTCATTCTAGTTTCTGGAGGTCCTTCCAGTTCACATGGAATTCCTCCATTTCTTTATTCCTTTCTTCACAATAATATTCCATCACCAACACAAAACACAATTTGGTCAGCCATTCCCCAAATGATGAAGACCCCCTCATTTTCCAATTTTTTCCCATCACAAAGAGTGAGGCTATAAATATTTTTGTACAAGTTTTTTTTCTTATTATCTCTTTGGGGTACAAACCCAGCAGTGGTATGGCTGGGTGAAAGGGTAGGTATTCTTTTAAAGCCCTTTGCACAAGGTTCCAAATTGCCCTCCAGAATGGTGGACCAATTCACAATTCTACCAGCATTATATTAGTGTCCTAATTTTGCCACATCCCCTCCAACATTTATCACTTTCTTTTGCTGCCATATTGGCTAGTCTGCTAGGTATAAGGTGGAACTTCAGAGTTGTTTTAATTTGCATTTCTCTAATCAGGAGGGTAAATCATGAATTTTTTTTTAAACCCTTGTACTTCGGTGTATTGTCTCATAGGTGGAAGATCGGTAAGGGTGGGCAATGGGGGTCAAGTGACTTGCCCAGGGTCACACAGCTGGGAAGTGGCTGAGGCCGGGTTTGAACCTAGGACCTCCTGTCTCTAGGCCTGACTCTCACTCCACTGAGCTACCCAGCTGCCCCTAAATCATGAATTTTTAAAGAAAAGCAGCAACCAATGACTAAAAGTCTCCAGGGGAAGCAGGTTACCCATCTCCTGGCAGAGAGCAGATGGACTCATGATGTGGAAAGAGACACATATGTGGACAGAGCTGATGTAGTTATTTTGTTTGTTTGACTGCTGTTATAATAAAAGGGGACCCCCTTTGAAACTCCTATCTATTAGATGTAGATGTAGATGGAGTATAGAGAGGGATAGGATGACACCTCTCTCTTTATAACAGTTGCCCAGGCAGGATCCTTTAGGTCAATGGATGATATCCCTTCATGACCCACCTGGGGTTAATTGATATTATGTATTGGGCTCTTCAACTTGGTAACTTCGTAATCTGACTGCATGACTCCCTTCCCAAAGAAGCTTTGAATACCCAATTCAGGAAGGTACTTTAAAACTTTGAATGTATTTGGCAAAGAAGGATAATGGTATGGGATAGAGGGATTGGGAGACCCTAATTTAAATGATAGTA
>NC_058133.1:474539778-474575776 GCF_016433145.1 Gracilinanus agilis
GGGGGGGGGGGGGGGAGAGAGAGAGAGAGAGAGAGAGAGAGAGAGAGAGAGAGAGAGAGAGAGAGAGAGAGAGAGAGAGAGAGAGAAGGAGCCTTTCCATAATCAGGTAGCACCTAACTATGGATGATGGTGTAGCAAAGGAAACCGAAAAGGAGTCAGAGCAGCAGAAAACCAAGAGAAAAGTGTTACAAGACCCAGAGAGAGGGAGAAGGGAAACAACAGTATTAAGTTCTTTAGAGAGAATTTAGAAGGATAGCCTAAGAACATTGAATAATATAAGAAGATAGTGTCTTAAAAATCTATTTAAGTTTAAAACTGCACTAAGATTTTTAGAACATCCTGCATATAACAAAATGATAAATTATGTGCTACAAATGCCATAGAAATTCAGAAGTAAGGGAGATCAATGGGGGGTGAAATATTTAAGGAAGCCATCATAGAAAAAGTGGGTCTTGAGCTGGGCCTTGAAGGATGAATAGGAATTTGTTTGGTAGAAGTAAGAGAGGAAAACATTCCAGGCAAAGGAAACAACATACTTCAGGGATTATTAACCTAGGGTCCATGGATGCTGAAGAGGTCTATGTATAGGTTTTACTGGGCCCATGAATTTGGACAGAAAAAAATAGTTATACTTCTATTTTCACTTTGCAATCTGTTAAATTCAATTAATGTTTATTAAGTGCCTACAAATGTCAGGCACTGTGCTATGTGTTGGGGATCCAACTAACAAAAAGACAGTCTCTTCCCTCAATAATCCTATAGTCTAAAAAGAGCAACACACAAAAGGAACAAAAGGAAGCAGGAAAGGGAGGGGGGAGATTGATAGGACACCTAAGAGTACCAGGAACCAGGGCATCTTGAAACCAGGTAGGGCAACAGATAAGATGGAGTGATCTTCTAGTTTGTTTCTGCCCTCCAGAAAGGAAGGCATTGGGAGGATTTTGGTATTCCACCTGCCAGCCCTCTAAACAAAGAGGAGAGGAAGTTGAGGGAGATGGAATCAATTGAGGCTTGAGTTACTGTCCCCTGGAAAAGATATCTTATTTGGTGGAGTTGAAACCAGATAGGGTAGGAGATGCAATGGAGAAAATAAAAGTTTCCTTTATAATCTATGCATTTTGTTTTATTTAAAAAACAAATGCATTTAGAAATATTATTCTGAGGAGACCCTAGGCTTCACCAGCAGAGGCCATGACACAAAATAAGTTAAGAACTCTTGACATAAGTAGAGATAACAAGTTCAAAATGAGCACATTCTATTTGGGGGGCAATAAGGAAATCAGTCTGACTAGGTGGAAAAGCAAAAAAATAAGGATATATAGGCACAACCAGCCTGAATTATGACTTTGACAAACAGGTAAATTTAGATTTAGGAGATCAAATATTTAGAGTGTTTGATCCTAGAATGACTTGATGGAAACATTTTTATTCCATTCAGAGAAATTCAGAAAGGGCTAGAGAAAGGAAGGCAAGCTGGAAAGATCCAGTATTCAGAGCAGAAGACTAAAAAGAGACAAAGTAAGGGATTGAGGAATGCTCTAAAAAAATAGACTGGTCTTAGGCAAAGCTATATGGTCTAGGTTTGCCTTCAATGTCCTGCCTCCTTTGAGTTTGTGCAGTCCCTTTCCCTATCTATTCCTCTTCCCTCTAATGCCTAAACTAAGCAAAAACTGACCAAATGCAGGAAGCTAGATGGGAAAATTAATTTAAAATTCAATATAATTTTAGATGCCCATTCCCCACACACTTTGAAAGTCTTCCCCTTTTAATCACCATTTAAGGTGTACTCTCAACCAATACCTACTCTCCCTGACTTAGAATCTACATACTGTCCAGTAGTACTGTTGGAGTGTTCCCACTTAAGCTCTGCCTCTTCTTTCAGATCTATACTCCATTCTACCCCACTTTCCTCTTCATAGCAATACAGAATGTGTTCCTATTATGTTCTCTCCTCCCTCCACCCATTCCATCCACCACTTTCTAAAATGTACTATTTAGCATTTCTTCTTCTTTAGGCCACAATCTTTGTGTCTTCTAAGATAAACCTAGACTGACAAACTCATCTGTGTTAACATGCTAATAATAAAATGCCAGAAGAAACACCTCCTCTGGGTTCTTCTGAGACTTCCTCGTAATATATATATTTTTTAATAGTAGTAGCCATTTGGATCAAACCACGTGAAAGAATCACAGAATTTGACAGTTACAGAGCTAGTTCAACCCATACACAAAAATAATCCCTATTAGAGTATACCTGACAGGTAGTTATCCAGCCTCTGCTTGGAGACCTTCAAATGAAGGGGAATCCATCCACTTCTCAAAGCAAACCATTCCACCTTTGAACTGCTCTCATTGGGAGCATATTTTTCTTGACAACAAACCTAAATTGGCCTCTTTGCTACATTCATCCATTGTTCTTGATTTAGTCCTTCCTCAATGTGACAACCCTTCAAATACAGTTGTGTTTCCTCCTCTTCATACCCTAATCTTTTCTTTTCCAAACTAAACATGGAGAATTCCTTTAGCCATTTTTCATGTGGCATAGACTCAAAGATTTTCACCATCCTGGTTGCCATTCTCTGGAGTTTCTCCAACTTATCAATATTTTTCTTAAACCCTGGTGCCCAAAATGGAACCCAATTTTTAGAAGAGTCTGAAGAAAACAGAGGACAATGGAATTACTATCTCCCTATTACTGTGGAAGAGCAAGACTGCTCTCACTTCAATCAATAAATGAAAATAGAGAAGCAAGATAGTTTATACCAGTAATGGTGAACCTTTTAGACATTGCATGCCATGCCCTGCTCCCCTCAATGTGTCCCCATCCACCACCTTATCCTAGACAGGAGAGGGACTAAGTGCTTCCATTGGGCTGCTGGGGGTTGTGGGGAGGCACAGTGGAGAGGGGGAATGGAGCAGCTCCAACAGATGACAGTTTTGCATGCCCACAGAAAGGTCTCCAAGTGCCATTTTTGGCACAGGTGCCATAGGTTCACCATCACAGGTTTATACATATTTTTATATCATTAGCCACTACTTTGTGGGAATGGTTCTGAATCCATCTAACTATTATCTAATCCATCTCTTTTTACTAGGATAATAAGAGATATTTTAGCAAAAACTTTGCTAAAATCTAGGTAAACTAGCTCCATAGAATTGCCCTCATCTATCATAATCCTTTGAGGAAAGGAAATTAGGTCTTCTATAACCTATACTGGAAGCCATACTGGCTTTTTGTAATTACCACTTACTTTTCTAAATGTTTGCCAATCATCTTTTTAATGAAATGTTCTAGAATTTTCTCCTAGGAAATCAGGGTAACTGACTATAGTTTGCAGACTCTATTCTTTCCCTCTTTTTTTGAAAATCAGAATGTTTGTCCTTGTATCTTATGGCCCCTCCACAGCTATCAAATATGACCAACAGTGGCTTAGCAACCACATTGCTATTGTTTTAGGCTCTGAGGATGTAATTCTTCTGGGTCAGGTGACTTTAATTCATTAAAGGCAGCTAGGTGCTCTCTTACTAATTCCTTATTTAGCTTGGGTATCATCTCCCTGCTAGTCATCTCTTTTTTTAGAAAAAATCTCTTACCTTTTGTCTTAGAATAGATGTTATATATTGGTTCCAGGGTAGAAGAGTAGTAAGGGCTAGGCAATTGGAGTTAAGTGACTTGCCCAGAGTCACACAACTAGTTAGTATCTGAGGTAACATTTGAATACAAGACCTCCCATCTCCAAGCTTGGATCTCTATCCACTGAGCCACCTAGTTGAGCCCCTGCTAGTCATTTTTGCTCCGTGATTTCCAGCATAAAGGTCATTCTCCTTTGTATAGAAAACAGAAATACACGAATCATGTAATCATGTAAACATGATAACTTTTCTAAAAAAATTATTAGAAAACAGAAATAAAATAAGACTTTGATAATGTTGTCTTCTCCACTGTTGTCCGTTATTATCATCCTGTTTAACTGAAAACAAAGGTCCTGTGCTGTCTTTGACTTGTTTTTTCCTTCTAATAAAGCTTAGGGGGAAAAGTTGTTCTTAGCTTCCCTTACTAGCCTCAAGTCATTCAGTCTAATCATTTAGTGTTCCTGACTTGGTTATAGGATACAAAGAAGTGACTCCAGTTGTGGGAATATCATTATAGTTAGAATCATAAAATGTCTGAACTGCAAGAAATCTTAGAAATTAATCATCTAGTCCAGCTCCATCAGTTTGCTATTGAAGAAACTAAGGCCCAGGGTGGTAAAATAACTGCCCAAGGTCTCTTATGAGGCAAGGGGGCAGAGCTGGCTGGAATGCAAGGTATGGTGGAAGAAAGTTCTGGCCCTAGAGTTAGAGTTATCTTTGAACCTTGTCTTTCTTATACTTCTTCCACTATCTATTCCCTCATCTGTAATTAGGGGCTCAAAGGATTAAACTGAGAAATCTCTAAGGTCTCTTTTAACTTTCCATCAAAGGCAGCTAAGGGGGACAATGGATAGAGTGGTGGTCTTTGAATTAGAAAGACATGAGTTCAAAATCTGCGTCAGACATTACTAGCTGTATGAACCGGTACAAGTTACTTAATATACTTATTCCAGTTTCCTCACCTATAAAATGGGTATAATAAAAGCACCAACATCCTGGAGTTGTTGTGGGGACAAAATAAGATATTTGTAAAATATTTTGCAAATCTCATAGTATTATATAAATGCTAGTTATTTTAAATAAATCCTATGATGTCTTTTGCTACTATTCCATAATGGGTCATGAGATAGATAATTTTGTAGCATTTCTCAATTCACCTCTTCCAGTAACCACAGAGAACAGAGGAAATCAGGAGAGGTTTAGGTGTACTATATAACATGAAAGAATAAAATTAGAATTCAGGTAAAAATCATGATTTATTGGGACAATTAAATAGCACGGTAGATAGAGTTCCAGGCCTAGAGTTAGAAAGACCTGAGTTCAGATTTGACCCCAGACACTTCCTAGCTTCGTGACCCTGGGTAAGTCACCTAACTCCAGTTGCTAAGCCCTTGCCACACTTCTGTTTTAGAAATGATACTAAGACAGACAGTAAGGATTTTGTTGTTGTTGTTTTTAAGAATCATGGTTTGCTATAAAAAACTCTGAACTTGAAAGTCAGAATGCCTGAATTAGATGGTCATAGCGGACTTCTTATATATGTCACAACCTTTCTGAATTTGTTTCCTTATTGAAAAAGTGAGGACCATAGTACTTAAGTACCTACCTTATAGAGTTATGGTAATGATCAAATGAAGTCACATATATAAAGAACTTTGCAAGGAAAAAGCACTATTTTCTTCTAAATCCTGGAAATCCCCCTGATCTGAGTTCTGGGACATACCTGTTCTGAACTACTTCAATCCCACTCCCTAGTCCCCACATAAGCAGTTTATTTTGGAAATATCTCTCATTTACTCAAACAGATGAAAAAGTATGGAGAATCCCTGATGATAGTAATGTTTCCCACATCACCCCCCCCCACTCCAAATCTTGGCTAAACAATTATAGTTCTCAGATATCAAGAAACTGCTCAGATTCTTATTTGAAGATGGGACACAAAAGGATAAGCAGAAAGATAGAACATTAAAACTCTCTCTTGATCTATTTTTTTTCTGCCTATCCCTCTCTAAGCCAAACTACTTTCCACCACTCCCAACAATGGAGAGGAAGCCAGAAGTTGCATGTTTCCTTTGATTAATAGTTTGTGAATTGAGTAGTGAGCCACTGTGAAATATGATAGAAGTCAGAAAGTCTAGTGATTTGGGATCTGCTTCCATTGCTCTTTTACATTGGGCCACTCACTACTCCCTCTGGGACTCAGTTTCCTGAATTTAATAAGTTAACTTATTCCTTCAAATAGTTCCAGGTTGGAGTTGCTGAAACTTTGACTTCAAGTCAACCTGGATAGAGAGTATTATAGTAAAAGTTAAAAAGCAAACTCAATTCAATTGTTTTGTAGCCACATGCCCATACCACTGCTAACACCTACCAGCATCTACCATTCGCCACTTACCTCCCACTCCTAACCCATGGAAAGGTGCCAGGTAAATAAAGCTTTGGAGTCCTGGATAGAACAGGTACTTCCTGTTAGCCAAAGGGCAAACAATTGGGAAATCAACAGTAATCAGGATGGAGAAAGAAGAGGAGTAGACTAGGGCAGATAGCACATATCAGTTCATCGGGCAAAGATAATTAAAAGTAAAATGTCAACAACTTACGATAAAAACATAGGAGAGATACAATTCTGGACAAAGAGCAACAATCTGATTCTTGATATTTTTTCTTCATGAGAAGAGGTCAAAACAGCCAAAGGTCACACACACACACACACACACACACACACACACACACACACACACACCACACACCTTGATCTCTTCTTTGTGATTATTCTTTTTTTTTTTTTTTAGATTTTTTTTTTTTATTTTAAACCCTTTAACTTCTGTGTATTGACTTATAGGTGGAAGAGTGGTAAGGGTAGGCAATGGGGGTCAAGTGACTTGCCCAGGGTCACACAGCTGGGAAGTGTCTGAGGCCGGATTTGAACCTAGGACCTCCCGTCTCTAGGCCTGGCTCTCAATCCACTGAGCTACCCAGCTGCCCCCTGTGATTATTCTATTAATTTATCTCTCAACCTCTGGTGGGTAGTCTGGGTGGTTTTATAGGTCCCAAGACAGAGGCTTGAGAGTTTTCTTTGCCTGAGAACCTTAGCAATAAAGTCAGTACATTCATCTCCCCACTGGGAGGCAGAACTGAGCCAGATGTGTTCTAAAATTGTGCAATAAAGGATTTCCCAGAAAAGGGGAAGTTAGGCTAAGCACTCAATGTCCTATCTCCCTCAATTTCATAAACACAAATTTAGTCCAATTTTCCTTCGTGGAAAAACAAAACATCACCCCTTCACCTCCTCATTCTCTTACTCTTGTACAAGACAATGTGAGCTTAGGGCATGGGGGTGCTGAGCCCAGATGCTACTGAATGAGAGGGAAAAAGCAGTCAATCTAAAAAAGAAAGAAAGAAAGAAAAACACAACCCTAGACTTATTTTTTCCTCTGCCAAAACTACAGGAGAGATTAGAGTTGGACTAGGAGGATGAGGGGTAGGAGAAAGGCTTTCCAACACTAAAAGGGTATAAAGTACCTATTATAGGCATCTGGAGAACTTTAGAAAAATGAGAAATAACCTTTTCTTTCACTCCCTGACAATCTGGGATAGGTAAATACTGCTCTAAGTCAGGAGGCCGAATTAGGAGAATTAAAAGCATCCTTAGCTATTTCTAGATCCCCATTTCCTAGAAAAGGTAGCAGGGAATTTCCTAAAGAAATATAAAAAGAAAGAGAATTGTGTCCAAATTTCCAGTTTCTAAACTAGCTTCAAACTTATTTTATGTGCATTACTTTGTTTGGGGATGAACAAATCCCTATCTAAATGGGAAAGCAAGAGTTGGAGGAAAACAGTGACACACAGAGATACAGTGAAAGTAAGGGACAACTTGTGGGATCACATCTGAGCAGAAGGATCCAATTTTGGCTAGCCCCTTGGGAATATCTCAGGATGAGACTAAAGGCTTTTTTCCCACCGCCAACCCCTCAACCCCCAGCCACCAACACTACCCCTTTCCCCAACATGGGAACATTAGGAACCAAACAAACAACTCTGGAAAATGTCTGGCTACAGTCCTGGAACAGCCCTGCCCAGTCACGTGTTGCTCAGTCTCATTCCTCCTCCTGCTATTGAGAAAGCTAGACAATAACTGGAAAGAGTACTGATTTTTGAATCAGGATCTGAGCTAGAGTCTTTCCTTTACTATTTATTTACTGCTTAGTTAGTCTTCAGCAAGTTATTTCACTTTTCGAGGCCTCCGATTCCTCATCTACAAAATGGAATTGGACTAGATGCTATTTATGGTCCCTTTCAGGTCTCTATCCCATAATCTTTTAAACTTAGTCTTCCATTATGTGCTTCATATTCTACTATCTCAATAAACATACAAAACATTTGCAATAAGCAATGTACTCTGCTAGGAAATTCAAAAATGAAATAAGAGCATGTTTGCTCTCAAATCGTTTACAATCTTGCAGGTAGGAAGAGAAAACACAAAAATGAGTTCTAATATGATCAGTACATCGAACATAGTCCAAACAGTGACTCAAAAGATTGAGAAAAGAGGATCATGGAGGGCTTCATAGGAAAAAGCAGTACCACACCTCAAACTTCAGTGTTAAATTAACAAACAACGAGAGTCCAATGTGTACGTTATAATGCATATTATGTATGCAGGCAATACAAATATTGTAAGACTGCTCTGTCTCGTTATCCCATTATTTGCTCCTTTGGGTTCTAAGGATACCCTGAGGACCTGGAGATGTCTTTTCTCTACTGACATTGGTCCAAGCCTGGCCCTGCTAGGTCTGCTCCCCAGAACCTTAGGTGTCTGTGACCAGCACTCCAGTTCCATTTAGCCACTTAACCTCAATTAGCTTTAAAATGAGTATTTAAGAACTGAAGTACCAACACCAAATGCTCCTCTAAAAAACCTGCAGAGCCCACTCTCCCCATCCCACCTCAGGCTCTGGGGAAAGTAAGCAAACTCTTAGTACTTAGTTCCTACATAGCATTTGTCCCACAAAATTGTTCCTAGCCAGGTATGACATGACTGATAAATAAGTCCTTGTCTCAACTACTGCTAGGCTAGATCCAGAAAGTCACTCTGCTCCTGGGACATTGGATGAGTTGGATGTAAGACCCGAATGCTGGAATGTGAGATATTACACTCTTGACTTTTTAAAACGTATAAGTCAAGGTGTTCAAGCCTTTTTCCTAAAACAGAAAAAAAATTTAATTAAAAAAAAACACAAATACTGAGGTGGGTAAGGGACCCAGGCCTGAAATCACAAGCTATGTGTTAGGGCTTCAATGAGAAGACCCCAAGACCTCTCGCCTTACAGCATTGTCTCTCTGCTGACACTGCCATCAGAGAAGTCCAAAGCTCAAGCCACTAGTCCTTTTTGAATGTTTCTGTAGCCAAAGAGCCTCCAACTGACTATTGGTTTAGTTGGCCAAAATCAGTTACAGGATGTCCATGTATGCCACAGTACCTCTCTAAGAGATTTCCATTAGATATCATTATGATTCTTCCAAAGGTAGGTTTCCCAATTTCTTCCATGGGAGGAATCATTATCAGAGATACTCTATGAATGTGCCAGTTCCTACCGTATAAAGTTGTTATATGTACTGCTTTGCTATGTGGAGGCAAATTCAATTTCTAACATGCTACATTTTAATTTATTCATTAAAATTAGATGGTCTAAGTTCAGGGTGAACTTTATTCCTCACTTGTTAACAAGCTCCTAACCTCACTAGAGGTAAATTGTTGTATTGGAAAGAACACTGAATTTAGAGTTAGAAGACATAGATTCAAATGCTTACACTTCTAATTAACAGATAGGGCAAATCACTTAACTTTTCTCCGTCTTAGTTTCTTCACCTGTAAAAAGAGAAAGCTGGATTAGATAATCTAAGGTCTCATTCACATTTAAATCTCTACTTCTATATACAGAGTACTACTTGGGGTTGGGAGGTATAAAGGCAAAACTTTTCTTTTTACTCTATACATCTATCTTATTCGGTTCTCTCATCAGCCTCATTGGTTTATTATAATCTCTATATAGTTTATTCCCAGACCTATATACCCAACCCCAGTCAGTCTCCTGAGCTATATAGTTTCCCATCACCAACTGACTTTTGATCATCTCAAATTAGAATGTCCCATAGCTATCTCAAATTCAACATGTCCAAAGTAGAATTTACTATGACCACTCTCTTGCCACCCATTCTCCCCTTTCCTCAATTTCTTTACCACTGTATTTATTACTCATCTCTCCAATTTTAGTTCCTTAATTGAAGCTTTGTACTAGGACTAAATTCTGTCCTTGATATACTTTTGGTTGGCTGGTTTTCCCAGGTTCCTGTACTGACCTCTACCACCCATTATTAGACTTCCCTGAATCTTTAAGGTTCAAAAGTCTACTATAGAGTCCTAGGAACATCAGAACTATCATTAGTTATACTGAAAGATAGGGCTTGTTAGCTTGTACTGATTGAGGATTTGATGGCAAATCCTTTCCTATTACCTGCAGGTTTCTGGCTGATTTTTGGTGTAATTCTGAGATAGAAGTAATTTACTATGTTTTCTCATTGGATTTCCTGATCAATATTCAGTTTGGCTCAAATTTCAGGCTTTTGCTAGAATAAGTATATAGGAGCTAGGTCTTGTTAGGCAACCATTTGGGCTGGAAATACTTTTTCTAGTTAAGAGTGCCTCCATCCCTTCAGTCATACACGCTCCCAACTTTAGTGTTGTGCTCAGTTTCTAATTCTTGTTCACATCATATAACCAAATCATTATTTCTATCCAACAAAAATATCTCATATTTCCTGTTCATTTTGCTCACACTGCTGCCGTTCTGGTTCCGGCCCTCATGACTGCTTACCTAACTGCTGCAATAGCCTTCTGATTGGTCTCTCTGTCTCATCTCATCTTCTAACTCAACTGCCAAGGTGATTTTTCTAAAGCACATGTCTGACTATGTCACTCCACTACCCAATGACCTCCTGTGGCCTCCTATTACCTTCAGGATAAAAAATTATCTCTTCTGTTTGGTCCTAGTCTTGGAGTTAAGAACATTTGAGGTCAAATTTGGACTTAAGCAGTTACTATGTGAATGAAGGCAAGTCACTTAAAACCTCTATGGCCTTTGATCCCTTTATAATGTCTATTTCCCAGAATTGTAAATATAAAATGAGTTTATATTTGTAAAGCACTTTGCAGACCTTAACCCACACCTTTCCATTTTGAAATGACTGAAATTCTCAAGAGGCTGTATGTCTTATTTTTAAATTATTAATTGACTAAACAAGACGTCTTAATTATGGTCAAAAGATTCCCTCAAATTCTCCAAAGACTCAGAAAACTGGCCCGTGTAGCTACAGGCACTTTGGGGAGCTTATTATGCAGCTCCTACCATGAACATCCAAAGACATATCTAATTGGTAAAAAGGTAATTAGGAGCTAGTCCATTAAGCTCTTAGCCCTTCCCCGCATTGGTAAGTGATGATCTTCATATATATTTGGGGAAAAAAGATAATGGTAAAACCTTACCATCAGCCAGACTGTGAAAGGAACACATTCTTGGGGATTCTTAAGATAAAAGAAATGTAGCCTGGAGGGTAAAATTTTTCTCTAATATACAAAAACTGATTTGGGCCTTTCTACTCTAGGGCCCCCGATATGAAAATTAATACAGTACTTGAAAAATAAATTTTTACCATTTGTCTGCAAAGACCAATCAATCAAAAATATTTATTAAGCACCTTCTTTGTGGCAAACCCTGAAGTAGTCACTGGGAAATATAAGTAAAAAGAATGAAAAGATCATTACTTGCCAGAACAGTACATTCCAATGAAGGAGATAAGTATATATAAAACACATATACAGCATAAAGTTAATAAATACCAATATATACAAAGTAGTTAAATATAAGCTAGTTTGGGAGGGAAGGCATTAGCAACCAAGGAGATCAGGAAAGGCATCATGCAGAAGATAGTGATTGAGCTGAGTCTTAAAGGAAAAGAGGGTAAAGGTAAGGGGTGGAAGACTGGGGGGAAATGGCACATTTTAGACATATTGGACATGGGGTGTTGTGAAGAATAAATAGAGACCATTTTGACTGGATATTATAGTATATAGTTAATGTCCAATGAAGCAGGAAAGATGGGTTGCAGCCAGATTGTGTAGAGCTCTGAAGGTACAGAATGAGATGGTATGTCAGATGCTTCATTGAAATTTAGGACTATGTTTCTAACATTCTCGTGACCTACCAATATAATTACCTATCCAAAAAGAGAGAGGGAGAGATTAGTATGATATAATTTGTTGTTGATGAAGGTATTCTAGCTCTTCATGATCACTGCTTCTTTTTTCTAGATGCTCACAAACAAACCTTTCACTTTGCTCAAAAGTTTTACCAAAAATTAAAAGTAAGCTCACTATCTTAGAGTTTGCTAACACTATTTTCTTTCCTTTAAAAAAAAACTAGGACATTTGGCAGTGAGTAGAGTGGTAGATATGGATTTTATTTATGGAGTCAGCATAATTTGATGATTGATTTGAAATTAATCAACTGCCAAGCATTTATTAAGCGCCATGAAGGAAGGAAAGGATAAACAATATTCTGTTCAAAAACAGAGTTGTAACAGAAAATCACTGTAGGTGTGAGAGAATAAATTGGATTCTCTTCCTTTTGTATAATATATTTTTTTTAGTGCTTGAAGAATCAGCTAGTCAATAAGCATTATTTATTAAATGTCTACTATGTGCCAGGCACTCTGCTAAGTCCTGGGGGTTAAAAAAAAAAGGCAAAAAACAGTCCCTGCTTTCAGAAGTTGACAGGCTAACAAGCTAGACAATCTGGAAATTTGGACTAAAGAGGATGAGAAAAGGCTTTTGGTAGATGGAGGAATTTTAGCTAGGACTTGAAGGAAGCCAAGACAAAGAGGTGAGGAAGGAGAGAGTTCCAGGCAAGGGGATAGTCAGTGAAAATGCCGACCTGGAAAGATGGTGTCTTGTTTGAGGAAGAGCAAGGAAACCAATGTTATTGAATGGAAGGGTGTGAGGATATAAAGTGTAAGAGAACTGGAAAGGTAGCCAGTATGTAAAAGGTTTTGAATGCCAAATCCACTGCCTCAGGTACATAAATGTACTGTCTTAGTGCCACACTAGTTTGAGATCTTTGAGGTTTTACAGAAGAATAAGAGAAGCCAGTAAATACTTAGCAATTGAGCTTTATTACACTGCATTTTGACTCATACAAGGAAAGGTTTAAGGAGACACCCTGGGCAGGAACAGATAGCCAAGGGCAATAATGGTTGGATACAACTAAGGCAGCTTTAGGACACTAACAAACCAGAACTGGGGAAGGAATACAACCACTCCTTAAGGGTGTAGGGAAAGGTTATAAATTTTATTGGGGGAAGTGGTTTTCCCATCTCTAATGTCACAAAATGGCTAGGAGATGCTGATTATACGAGTATAGCACATAACCATTTCCAAAGTGCTGCCAAACCCAAACAAGGGGCATATTTTTGGAATAGAGGCACACTTCAGGGAGAGGCTAGGTCCAAAAAAGAAAGAGGGAGCGGTGTTTTTTTGGAGGACTATCATATACAAAGACAGGGAAGGGAGAGCAAGATGAGATTGAGAAACACTGAGTAATCCACCTTAGCTAGAATATAAAGTACATTGGGTGAGTAGTAGTTGTTGTTTGTCCTCCATTTTCAAAGTGAACCAATGATATCACAAGGGTGATGTCTTGATTTGAGAATGAGTTGAGTAAGGGCCAGATAGGCTCACCAGATAGAATTCCAGGCTTGCAGTTTGGAGGTCTTGGGTTCAAATGTGATCTCAGATACTTCCTAGCTGTCCTTTTGCCTAGCTTTTTCCCTTCAAAGTTGTTACTAAGACAGAAAATAAGGATTAAAAAGAAAAGTAATGAAGGTTTGAGTGTGTAACATATCTCTCTCTACAGAATAATGAACAAAAAAATCTGGTGGTGGTGGGATTAAATGAGTGGTAGAGAGGTAAGCTATGGATACTGGTAGTCATAGATATGGTTGGAGTTTTGAGGTACAAATTGGAGCAATGAGCTCTTGGGTTAAGGACATGGGATTTCTAGATCCTTGAGGCTAAGGTCTGGCGTTGAAGAGGGCAGCTTGTAACTTCCCTGCCCGACAAGACTAGTCACCAAGGACACCTTTTCCTTCAAATCTTTGGCTTGTATTCAACACCTCACCCAAAGAAAAGCAAACAAACAACAATGACTTTTTGGTTACCCACTGATTCAAGCAAGGAAAGAAAAGAGAGGCGGGGTAGGGAAGAGAAAGGTGATCTAATTTGCTCCTGTACTTATAGCTACCATGCTTCCCCTCCCAAGTTTACCCTGTCCGAGTACCTCAAAAGTTTTTATGCACTATTTGGAGAACAGGAATTCACAGAATTTTCTTTCTCCAGCCCAGGAACTGGGGAAAAAGATTCTGGAGGTTGGTTTTATTTTTTTAAACAGGTTATAAGGGGAAAGGTCGTAAACAACCCTGTTGTTGAGGGTTCCATTTCAGAAAATATCTTGGCTGAAGGCCCTGGCAAACTATTACTGCCAAAGCTAAATAGTTTAACATTCAAAGGAAGCTTGGCATAACAGGAAGCATATCTATAGCACTCAGCTCTGCAAAGAGTGATGATAAGAGAAAACACAGTAAGAAAGATACTTAGAACAAAAGAGATTTACTGCAAGATATGGAAAAGAATTGGATTCAGCATTCCATGGTTATGCTCAGGTAATAATAAACAGTGTTTAACTTTTTCCAAGAAGCCTTCTATAATTAATACCACATCTCTGATTACTCTGTATCCCTTCTTTCTCTTCAATATTCATCTGTACAATAATTAAATATTAATTTACATTCCGATGTATTTTATGTCTTATTATTTTTTTCTTTTTTCCATTTTCTACCATCTAAAAGCAAATCCCTCAGAACGAAGGGCTGTGGAACTCTAAGATTCTGCATGCATCCTCTGGGAGCTCAATCAATGATTTTCATTGTACCCCATGCTTTGTGGGGTGACTTTGTACAACAGGCTACTTCTAACTGACACACCCCTGGGATCAAGATGTTCCCCAGGCTAATGCTGTTCTTACTTGCCAATTAAGGCAACAATCCTGAACCCAGAACTTTCTCAACACTGAGATTGGATATTGGATTATAATTTTCTAGTCTGAGGGTGTTATCAATGATGGGATATGAGAGGAAGAAAAAACGGTCCTGAATAAAACTGAAAAACTAGTGGAGGAAGGAGGTTTCCATTCCACTCTACTGTCTTCAGATACTTTCCCAAGCTTTTGGACATCACCTTCCTCTTTTGGGCAGGAGGACTGAAGCAAATTTTCACATACCCACAAATAGTTGAGGCAGGGAGCCAAAGAAAGGTGAGATGCACCCTTTCTAAAAATAAAAATTGTAATTATAGCAAACTTTCTTTGGCCTTACTAGGGCCAATTTTTAAGTCATCTTAAGATCTTATGGCCAACTCACTCATGAAGGGAAAGGGGAAAACCCATCTGACCGGGTTCCAAATTAAGCCTCCTGAAATCATGGCACAAAGTAGAATATTAGCTAGACCTTCTAGAAATCTCACAACCTTGCTTCCTCCTCCCTTCATTTCTTCATTTTCTAAAGGCTTTTGGAAAAAGTAATAATCAATACTCAAACATATACTCAAAAGAAACATCCCATTGCGATTATATCTTCCTTCCAAATAAACGGAGACATTGACCTGGTCAAAAGCAAAAGAGAGGTTTTTCCCATTTTTAAGTTAAGGGCTGAAGGAGAATGTACGGAGAACAGAGGGTGTCAGCTGGCTCAGAGAGCTGGTCAGCAATTCTAGTCGGGAAACACCAAGAAGAGTGGAATAGCCTATGATTTTTGTCATATGTGAAGCAAGAAATTAAGGACTGGTCTAGCAGAAGCTTCAAGATATGCACGGTATAATCACTGTCTTCCTAAAAGGGGTGATGAGGTAAACGGGGAACAAACAAAGTGTCCCCGGCTCTATAGGGAAGGAGTGTGAAGAGATGAAGGGGATAAGCAGAGCAGGATGTAAACACACCCTTCTTATTTCCGTTCCAAAAAGAACAGAGTGTTTGGGGGAGCTGGGGAGCGGGATGGGGGTGGGGGTGAGAAGGAAGGGGGACGGAAGGAGAGATGAGAGAAAGTAATGATTAGTATGAGCTAAAAATTCAGAAAACCCTAGGAATCCAGGAGGGAAAATGGAGTGAGAAAACTCAAGCCCACAATATCTAATTTGGGGGTTCAGATTAAGAGAAAGTTGACAAACACCACTCATTCCCCTTTTTTCTCTAAGAAGTTTAAAAGGCAGCTATATTGAGAGTTTGACTGAGAAATGAATTCTCCCTCTCTTCCCATCCCTAATCCCCAATTTTCAAGTCCCAATTTGAGAGCTTTCCAGGGTTTCTGTGGGAATTATTTCATGAAAGTAGCCCTGGTTGAGAGAAGAGAGGACAAAGGCAAATGACTTTGGATTTGAGTGACTTGAAAAAAGTCGGGCTACCCTAAAACCATTTTCACATTCTAAAGATAAGTATCTAATGCCCCCAGAGACACTTTTCCCCTTTCACCCAAAAATGCCAATCCCTGAAATCAACACCCACCCACCTACGTTTACTAGAAAGATGATAGGCTTAGGGGCTACTCTCCATCCTCTTTTCATTGGTCTCCAGGGAAGTCGTTCAAGAGCCCCTCCGCCCCCTCCTTCCTCCGAGGAAATCATGCACAACAACCGTTTCCCCGCCAGAGGCACACTGTGTCCACGCGCCCCGGGTCGCGCTCTGATTGGCTGTGATCCTGGTAAACAAGGGCAAGACAGCCAATGGGAAGGTTGTGCACGAGGACAGCACGAGCCACCTCGCAGGCCTTCGCGTGGCCCAGTCAGCCGAGCCCCTATATAGGGCTGTTTCCGCCTCCTCGTAGAGGCAATCCCTAGAGCGCTCGATACAGACCTGTAATTTCTTCTCCTCTGAGATTTTGGGGAGAGTTCTCTCAAAACTCCTCTAGGGCTTTGACGAAAAGATTTTCTTTTTCTTTCGAAGACTTGACTTTAGTGAGAAGTCTTCCATTTCCTAACTATTTAAAAGTTAGTCTAAAAGGCTAATATTTTGGAAAAGGGGCTCTTAAATTTCTTAGACTTAAATTAACAAGCCCACCCAGCCCAGGGAGAGCGAAATAGTCTCGCCTTAATAAAAAAGGTGAAAAATCCTTCATTGACTCTCGAGAGACTTAACTCGTTGTCTCCTTCATTGGACTAAGCCCCAACCATGGTGATGTTCAAGAAAGTCAAGACTTTGGAGGTGGTCTTCAGCGACCCCGAAAAGGTCTACTGCAGTGGGGAGAAGGTGGCCGGCCGGGTGGTGGTCGAGGTGTGCGACGTGACCCGGGTCAAGGCCGTGAGAATCCTGGCCTGCGGGGTGGCCAAGGTGCTGTGGCTGCAGGGCTCGCAGCAGTGCAAGCAGGCGATGGAGTACCTGCGCTATGAGGACACCCTCCTGCTGGAAGATCAACCCGCAGGTAAGGGAACTCGCCCTCTCCTGGGGGAGGGGGAGCGCTGGACGTAAGCGGGGCTGTTAGGAAAGCGAGACCTGGGGAAATGGGGAGATCCAGATTGGGGAGGGGGAGGTGTGACTTTTTCTCCTTCCACCAAAATGGGTATTATTCCCAGACCTCTTCCCTCCCCCCCAAAGAAAAGGGCTACAAAACTGATACTTTTAACTAGGAAGCAAACACCTTCCTCCGCCTTCCCTCTACTAAAATGGGTATTATTCCCAGCCTCCCTCACCTTGGCTACAATGTACCATAGACTTTTAACTAGGAAGAGGGCTTGGCTAACACCTTCCTCCTCCTTCCCTCTGCTAAGATGGGTTCTTATTCCCAGCCTTCTTTACCTCAGCTGCTACATGCTTGATACTTTGGACTGGGAAGGGTGCTTAACTAAATCTCACCCAGTGTTAGAGGCGAGAACAGCATAGTTTCCTTGGTTAAGGGTCGGGGCTCAGGATTTTGTGGCGTTTTTAACCCAACCAGAATGAAACAGTCTTCCTTTTGGGAAACGAGGGAGGGAAATGGAAGGGCCCTAATTAGTTTCAAAAAATTTATTTACTCTTTAGGTAGTTCTGCATTTCAAAATAGGATCGGGATACTTTTTTTTAGTAAATCTAATGGGTGATCTTTTTCTCTCTCTCAAGCTGATGATGAGTCTGTGATCATGAGACCTGGAAACAAGTATGAGTACAAGTTCGGCTTTGAACTTCCTCAGGGGTAGGTGTTGAGCCACGTTGTTCTCTACTTCAAAACCTCCCTTTCCTTAAGCACTCAGTGCTTCTGTGAGTAATCTAAAAGGAATTGTTCCCTTTATTCCAATACAGGCCTCTGGGAACCTCATTCAAGGGAAAATATGGCTGTGTGGACTACTGGGTAAAGGCTTTCCTAGACCGTCCTAGCCAGCCCTCTCAAGAAACCAAGAAGTACTTTGAAGTGATGGATCCAGTGGATGTCAATACCCCTGATTTGATGGTAA
This sequence comes from Gracilinanus agilis, assembly GCF_016433145.1. NCBI lineage: Eukaryota > Metazoa > Chordata > Mammalia > Didelphimorphia > Didelphidae > Gracilinanus > Gracilinanus agilis. The sequence goes on from NC_058133.1 coordinate 474,557,996, forward strand.
GCTTTCCCAATAGACTTAAGTGCTAGGTAGTGGGAGATCCTACCTCTTGACAATAAGAATCTAGTCCTTGGCTTAAAGTGAAACTTAATAAAAAGTTTACCTTTTAAAATAAAGCAAAGAAGGGGGGGGATTCTTGATTTTTCTCAGGCAGAGCAAATCTCACTACATCTTACAGGACCCTGTTATTATCATTGACAAAGAAGTGCTCAATCAAAGCTTAGAGAGGAGTGTAATTATGGAATTGGGCACATCCTATCTAATATTACATAATATTGGACTAGAGTTCTGCAGGAGAGAGGTCCTCATAATCAAAAATAGGGGCCATCTTTAATTGGAAATCCTAATTCCAGAGATTTCTTTATTCTTTTCAGGCACCTGTGTCTGCCAAGAAAGAGAAAAAAGTTTCTTGCCTGTTTATTCCTGATGGGAGGGTATCTGTCTCTGCCCGGATTGACCGAAAAGGATTTTGCGAAGGTAAGAGAAGTCTGGGCTTGGGAGAAGCAGGGATTGAATTGTTAAGGAAGGGTTGTGGACCATAAATCATCAACTAAACACTTTAGTAACAAGAATCCATTTTTTATCAGGTGATGAAATCTCCATCAATGCTGACTTTGAGAATACATGTTCCCGAATTGTTGTGCCCAAGGCTGCTATTGTTGCCCGACACACTTACCTTGCCAATGGCCAGACCAAGGTGTTGACCCAAAAGCTGTCTTCTGTTCGAGGCAACCATATCATTTCTGGCACCTGTGAATCATGGCGTGGCAAAAGTCTTCGAGTGCAGAAGATCAAACCCTCCATCCTTGGTTGCAACATCCTTCGTGTTGAATACTCTTTATTGGTGAGTGAATGAAGCTGTCTCTGGGGATTAGGATAAATCGATCATTGAAGCAAACAACTATATTGTTATGACTCTCTTGTATAACAAAACAATTTTTCTCTTCTCTATAGATCTATGTTAGTGTCCCTGGATCTAAGAAAGTCATTCTGGACCTACCCCTAGTCATTGGCAGCAAGTCTGGACTCAGCAGTCGGACATCTAGCATGGCTAGCCGAACCAGCTCTGAAATGAGTTGGGTGGATCTAAACATCCCTGACACCCCAGAAGGTGAGCCAAGTAGTCTCATTCTCTACCCACCCCCTTTCCCTTTAAAGATTCCCTGGAAATCAGTTATTGTTGGCTGGACTGTTAATCGATTGTCTCCATTTCCTCTCTGTAGCGCCTCCTTGCTACATGGATATCATTCCTGAAGATCACAGGCTGGAGAGTCCTACCACTCCTCTCCTAGATGATAGCTCCCTGGACAGCCCCATCTTTATGTATCCATCGGAGTTCAAGTTTATGCCTCCACCCACTTATACTGAGGTGAGAGTTATTAGCTTTATATGTTCATGTTAACGTCATAGAATTAAATGGAGGAAGGGGGTTGCTCCCAACTTAAACATTCTCCTGACTCCCTTGATTCTTCTCTCCCACCTTCTAAATCTAAAACCATTTTTCCTTTTGCTCTTCTAGGTGGATCCCTGTATTGTCAACAACAACGTGCAGTGAATATGCCAAAGAAGAGAAGCAGCTGTTTATCTACCTGTTTCTTTCTGTCTCTCCTGGACTCGATTTTTCAGAAGCATGACAGCCTCCACCCACCATGGGGGGATGGGTTTACTTTAACCTCTGTCTCCCTGATGTTGGGAGATCATCAGGCAGTTGTCTCCCAAGACAGCCGCCAAAGTGTGTCCATTCTCTCAGCCAGTCTTGCTGTTGTGTCATAGAAGGTGTTTGCTGGTTTGTGGGAGGTTTGGATTCTGTTGTGACCCGTTATCCTCAGAATTCCCTGAATTATGAGGGGTTTTCAGTAGTTTGAAGCTGGGTTGGGATGGCCTCTAGATTGGTCTTCCCAGGATATCTCTGGGGAGGGGGGGATTGATTTCAGAAAATCACAAAAAGTTGACTTCTGAGAACCTGCTTTTGCACCATGCCAGGCAAAGGTGATTTAAGGAGCTGGGAAACGGAAATAATGGCCAAAATTCTGATGGGAAGAGGCTTCCTGAAACTAGTGTAGCCCTTCCCAAATACCAACTCTATGTGTGTTTTTTAAGGTGCTCCCAGTTCTTGTAGAAACTTTCCCTATAAGAAAGGGAAGTGATCCACTCCACTTCTCAGATAGCATGTTATCCTTGTTTCAAAGCAGAGGCAAATAGATACTCATGAGGGAAGCTGGTGAAAGCTTGTGGCTAAACACTTTGTTCTTCCCCTCATGCGGTTTTCTTAAGAGTTTGGGTTCAGTGTCAGTAGGAAGAGGAAGGCACAAAATATCTTCAGAACTCCCTTGGAGTTCGTTCTGAAGTATTGTTCTTAGCACTTTTATTCTTTTGTTTTCCATTGGGGATTTTTCCTCATAGTCCCCAAGCATTAAACTACAAGTGGCCTGCTTTGTCTCCAAGGTGGGTAGGGGAAATTGATGATATTGATGAAAGATTGCCAGTAGCTTCCTGAGGGCTGACAATAATATTAACTGCACTAGTTATGGGGAAGGGCCTTCCAGTCCCAGCCCAGCAAGCTGAAGGAGAAACTAGCAAACACTCCAAAGCTGGGATCAAATACTGCCAAGTAACCTCTTGGGAAGCAAGTCAGAATCAGACAGGTTTCCCACCCCTGAATACACTCCCAGTGTTAAGAGGAGTTTGAACTGCTCCTTCCTCCCCTTAGTCCCTCAGCACTTGATGAATCAACTTAAGCAATGAGCACTTTTCTCTACCCTATGTCAAAGCACTGAGCCCCACTCTTATCTGTGAACTGTCCAACCAGAAAATGGACTGAAAGTGGTTTGGTTTTTTAAAATGTATCTTTTTTGTATGTTAAAAATTATATTTTTTACTTTTTATCAGAGATATTTTCAACTCCTTGGGAGAATTCTTTTTTAAAAAATAAAAAATTTTAAACATAACATGTTTGTTCTCTTTCTTGGGTTTGTTTTCAAAGGGTATTTGGTTTCTATACTGTAGTCTTCACTGTTCTAAGAACTGTCCCAGCTCCTGACAGGTGACTAAACAGTGTTTGAAAGTATGGGTGACCTTATCTACATATATTACTACTTAAAAAAAATCTATTTTCTCAAATACAACAAATAGCCTCAAAATTTTTTGCAAAAAAGGAAGGGTGGTATGTTTTTGCTAATGCCACTGACCACCACTCACCATTCAGCTAATGGTTCCAAACCATTTTTAGTTTAAGGAATAATGTTTCAAATTTCAGGCCACCATATTTATGTAATTATATTGGTTGAAATCATAAGACCATTTAATTGACTAGTATTCACAGTAAGGATAAATAGAAAGTGTGATATGATAAAAAAAAATGTGTGTCAGACATTTGTTTATTATAATGATGTGCCTCTAAAAATAACTTAGAACCACATTTATGACATTGTAACTCCTTTTAACCATCCCTTGGTCTCAATTTTGTAAAGTGAAATATATTCCACTATCACTAGTTTAAAATAGACCTGAATCATAGGGTTTTCCTCTTCTAGAAAGTGATGGGGAGAAGAACCATTAAATCTGGCTTTTTCTTTTGAATTCTATAATAAGCTTCAGAAAATAGTTGGATTTGGGGGCTGGGTCTCTTAAAAAGCTACAAGTCTTAATTTTTGTGTTGAGTGCCACCCTTCCCCATTCCATTTTGGATCTTACTGAATCAGGGGGTTCAATATACTATATATCTCAATGTTCCTTTATTGCTGGAAGAAAGATTTAGGATGTGGGAACCAAGAGGTGAGGTGCTGGGGTTACTGGAGACTGACTAGACTCTGCCTGACTTTGGTTTTGCACAATTACATTCTCACATAATAATCCTGGTCAATGGTTCCCTTTTCTGAGACTGACCCTTTGCAACCCCAACTAAAAACAAAAAAACTGCAGATAATGAAAATGAACTGGGGAGACAGATAGCCTCCTAACTGGATTTCCTTATCTGTCTCTGCCTCACGCTCTCTCCTTTGACATCTTGCTGCATCTATAGAGTCCAGTCACCTTCCCCTCCATATCTCCACCCTCAGGTAGCTGGTGGCTCCTCCCCATTCATTTGTTCCTGGACAACTAGGTCAGAGTTGATGGAAAAATCTTTTCTGAAGTTTGTTTTCCAGGGACTAGAGGGGAGGGGTAAGGACAAGAGCAGGACATAGGGTGTGCGCCTGACGTGGGACAAGAAGTACATGTAATATGTGAGCCTAAGTTATATGTAGAAAGTCCCCGTGAAGTGGCAGTACATAGCCGGAAAATGGGAAAAACTCAGGCCAATGAACTGTACTGAGAGGGACATGACAGAGTCTTAAAATCAGGAAGACCTTGGTTCCAAACCCACCCCTGTCATAGATTGACTCCGGCTAAATTAATATAATCTCTTTTCATCAGTCAGATCTATGAGTAATCAATAGGTTGCAGGGTAAAATGAAGTGTTTGTAAAAAGATTTGCAAACCTTTAAAGCTTATATAGGGGCAGCTGAGTAGCTTGGTGGAAAGAGAGCCAGGGCTGGAGGCCCTGAGTTCAAATTCGTCCTTGGACACTTCCTAGTTGTGTGACCCTGGGCAACTTAACCCCAGATACCTAGCCCTTCCTGCTCTCTTCTGCCTTGGAACTTAGGATCAATTTTGACAGAAGGTAAGGGTTGTTTTGTTTTGTTTTTTAAGCTATATAAATGTTAGTTGTTACTATATCATTTGAAGGAGTTTCACTTTGAGAGTGCCTTACATTTGTAAAGACCCAAGCATACTACTGTTCTGAGGAGGTCTGGATTATGTCTAGGACTTTTTTCCCCCTAGTTCTGGGCACCAGATTTTAAGAAGGATATTAATAAACTGAAGAACACCCAGAAGAGGACAACCAGAATAAATTCAGGACATTGAAAAAATGCCAAAGAGAAAGCTGCATCGAAGGAACTAACAATGTTTAGCTTGGAGGGGAAAATACTGAGAAGGGACTGAGGACATAGAATCATTGATTTATAGCCTGAGGAAAATTTAGAAGCAGTCTAGTCCAACCACTTCATTTTTCAGATGAGGAAACTAAGGCCCAGAGTGGTAATGATTTGTCCAAGGTCCCAGGGGTGGTAGATGGCAGATAAGACTCCTAATGCAGTGATTTTTTCAACAGTATGATGTTACCTTAAAAGTCTCCTAGTTCATTTTTACAGATAAGGGAACCTCGGCCCAGATGATAGCTGATCTTCCAAGAGTGTCTTGTTTTGTTTTTCTTGAGAATATTTCAAGAGCCACCATATGAAAGAGGAATTAGATCTGTGCTGCTTAGTTAGCCCCAGAGGTCAGAACTACAACTAATGAGCAAAAGCTGCAAAGAGGAACATTGAGACCTGGGGAAAGGAAATACCTCCAGACAGGGCTATCCAAAAATAGGATAGGCTGACTTAGAAGTTGCTTAGTTCCCTCCTCACTCTAGGTCTTCAGGCAAAGGCTTAATAATCGTTCATTAGGTATGCTATAAGCAGAGATTCCTGGCCAGTCACAGATTGGACTGTATGGGTTCCGAGGTGTCTCAACAACTCTGAGAGTCTATGCTTTTGTGATCCTGTCCACTGGAAATGGGAGATGGAGAAGGAAGAGTCATGATTTCTGGATTCCTTCCCAGTCAATGCCTGTTACCTGTGCAAGAAAATAAGAACAATTCAGCTGTTTCACCAGAGGATGGTCCCTCCCAAGAAATAATACAAAAGGCCTTCCTTTTCCCTCATGCATGGAGGTCATTTCCTCTATTCCCAAATAAAGTATTTTCCTTTGCAGATTCCTCCACTTTACTGCCACCCAATACTACTATACTGTAGCTGTCTCTTACTTGATAGTTCATTTCAAGCTGAAGGCATTCAAAGAAAAGAGCTCCCCCCCTTCCTTCCCAGGACTGCCTCTTTCACTTCTCATCCCTTTTAAATGGTAAAGCACCAAAAACATGTACATGGCGCCCTATAAGAAGATTCAATTGAGAGAAATGATTCACCCTGTAGGAAGAGCACTGTGCCTAGAGTCATGGAATCTGAGTTGGAATCTGGTTCTTACCTGTGTGAGCTTGGATAAGTCTCTACACCTCATCTCTAAAATGAGAGGCTTGGATGACCTCCAAGATGTCCTCTAGCTCCAGATTTATATAATATTTTTAATTTCTCAAACTCAATTTGGTGAAGTGAGTGAGGAATGAGAAGAGAAAGCCACTGAGGAAGACAGAAAGAAAAAGAACCAGATGATTCCTCCTTCTTTCTCCTCATATTCTCTATTACCTCTGCAAAGGGATTGGGTATGGGACTGTAGAACTCTGAAAAAGGAATTAAGGAAGAATCACCTGTTCCATTATATCCTAGGAGGTGAGCCCAGATACTGTGCACGTTCACAGACTCCTGGCATGTGACATGATACATAGCTAAAGAGGAGAGAATGATGGGACCCTACAGATCTGTTATGTATAAGATCCTGGGATAGAATTATTAGGATGTCCAAGTTCTTTCCCAACCAAGGCTCTTATCTGAGGAAGGAAAAGGAAAGATTCAGCTGTTTCTACAGGGGAAGTCCAGCCCTCCCATAAATCATAAGAACCCTTCAGATAAGCTTCCTTTTTCTGCTCACAGCCCTTCCTCTCCCCTATCCAAAAAATTTTCCCTTGCACAAGTTTTTCTCACTTCTCCACTCCAACTGAAATTATAACTGCTCTTCCATTTCTTCCCCAAGAAGCTACTCAGGGAAAAGAATCCCTTTCTCCCTTTCTATACTCCTCCTGAAATTTTCCCAAGCCTTTTCAAATTTCAATCATCAGCAAAACGTTCACTGCCTGTTAAGAAGGCTCAGCTGAAAGAAAATATCTTTTCATCACTAATAACTAGCTTGGAAAAATGGTTGAAGAATCATGGGAAGAAAGACCTGCCTGAGATATGCTGAATCATAAGGGAAGAGCAAAAGATGATTCCATTATGCTTTCTGAACTCCCTGATAATTCTCAATCACTGTGGTTCAGATGGTGGTGGGGAGACACCACCTCCACATAGATCCCTGTTACCCCAACCAAAAATGATCTCTCCATCCTATGGATTAACCATCATCACAATTATTAGTCATCTCATTCATCATCACAATGATTAATCATCACATTATTAATTCAGGGGTAGCTAGGTGGTCCAGTTAAATAGAGAGCCAGGACTGAAGATGGGAGGTCCTGGGTTCAAATGTGACCTCAGACACTTCTTTGCCCTTACTGCTCTACTGTCTCGAAACCAATAATTAATTTCAATTCTAAGACAGAAGATAAGGATCAGGAAAAAATATATAAGTATATTTAAACTCATACTCTGTGCCAGGTCTTGTACTAAGTATAGGAGGTACAAATAAAAAGAAAGAAACAATTCCTATTCACTAGGGAGCTTTGCTTGTATCTATCCTGGGATCATGGGATTGAAAGGTGGAAACCTCTTGAAGCCGAGCAAAGATTCCAAACCAAATCCCCTGACTTCAAATCTAAGACTTGCACTATCCCACACTGCTTTGTCTGCTTCACCTATTTTGCATTATATTTCCTCAGAAATGTTTCTTACTTCTTCTCTTTAGATTAAATGAGTAAATCCCTTGGCTACAGAGACCAAATTATTTATCTCTGGATTTCTAACAGTGTCTAGATAATGCCTGGCATAGAGAAAGCTTAATAAATGTTTTGAATTTAATTGAAATTTAATTAATCAACTTGGCCAAACGAATTAAATTGAATGAAGAGGCAAGAGGATAAGAACTTGGGAGGAGGAAAATGTATGGCAGAGAAAGCAGAATGGAGTTGATTAAATATATATTATCAGCAAAGGGGTTCAGCAAGGTCACCTATTTGGGGTAATTTCCTCCAAAAAGCTTTGCCCAAGGGAAAGGAGGCAAGAGAAGCAATTTGATGGAATAGAGAAGATTACGAAAAATGTTGGCTCTGTTACTTACTAGCTTGTGATTACAGGTGACTTAAATTCTCAGTTTCCTCATCTGTAAAATGAGAATAGGAAGAATAATATTTTCACTACCCCCTCACAGGGTTGTTGTGAGGAAGGCACTTTGTACCTTGTAAATGGTATAAAAATGTGAGATGCTGTTATTATTAAGTCAAATTGATCCCCTAATGGCTGCAGTTGTTCCCTTCTATCCCAGCTTCTCTGGTTGAAAAGTTTCTCCCCAAAGAGAGTTGGAGATGGAGTTTGGGGCATAGGAAGGATGGGGGGCAGGGCCAGGGCCTGTCTCATAGGGACTACTTAATAAATATTTGTTGATCAATCAACTGACTGATTCTGGACCACTCCAAAGTGGTTTTTTCTTTTATTCTCCAAACAGGAGATATCTCAGTTCTCATAGATGCTCCATTTCCCTTTCATCTCCCTCACTGATTTGGAGGATTTTCCTAAAATTTAATCTTTCTCCTTCCTATTGAAGTTTAGGCTGTGTTGCTCAGGAGACAACGTGGATTAAATTCCTCTCAAAATGAGTCCTTTTCATTTCATCAATGTCTAGAGAAAAACAGGAGTTAAAGAGATAGGTTTAGGGTGTGACAAGGGACCAGGCCTTTCCAGTTGCCCAGCTCAGTGGCCTCAGAAGGGGTATGTATTGGGGAGGAGTATCAAAAATAAAGAACTCTCCTCAAACCAAAGAGAGGGAATAATTGTAGTCTCACTAGGACCTCTCATTACAATCTACCTCCCCAGAAGTGGTATTTCTCATGGATGGATTCTAGGACTGCCTAGCTCTACTCCTCTCAGACTCCTGAGAAATTAATGTGTTCTTCTCAAATATATTAGCAATATTAATATCTCCAAAATGAATATGCGTAGGACCCCAATAGGAGTTAGCAAAGCTAGTCCCTCCAAGAGTGCATCCCTTGCTGTTCAATTGCCCCATCCCATTCAGAATACAAAGGCCTCTTAATCACCTTTGGCCTGAGTGGGACAGAAGCAACCAATGTCTTTACTATACAACGTATTTGGGAGGATTTGGGGATGTCTTTTAAACTGGTACTTTAAAAATGTGCAAAACTGTAGTCTAGTGATGTAGGAATAAGTTTTATGAACCAGAAGCTAGGCTAATAGCCTCTTCCATGTTCTACAGCTCCCTTCCCCAGTTTCTTTCACAAGCAACCTTTGGCTGCTTTAATTTGCATTCTTAGTCCCCTCACTTTTTACTAACCCAGGCTGTGCAATTTGCATTCAAAGGGGTGCCTGCCTGAGCGAACAGGTAGGTTAGAAGCTCTGGAAAACACCACTGTGGCTTGGCAGAGGCAGCAATCCCCCAATCAGTCCTGCATCCAAAATGTATCATAAACTGTTCTGGGTTTGTATATAGATTAGAACCTGACTTCATCCCTTGACCATTTGCTAAAAAAAGGTTAATTTGGAGGATACCCACTTCAGGAAGGCTGGAACAACCAAGATGAATGTGTCAGGATGATGTCATTTAACTTTAGGATTATGTTTTCCTATAAATAGGGAGCTTTCCTATAAGTTGGAGCTTTTTTTCTGGCCACCTTTTTCTTTCTCTTTCTCTCAATAAAGTGTTGCATTTGAAATGGCTTCCCAGTTCCTTGAATAGTAGCTAAAGAGGGCAAACCTGGATATTGCAAGGTCCCCTTAAACTTCCACTTCACACATAGGGACCCCACAAAAAATATAAATTAACCCTATAAACTCCTGGAAATGGAATTGGGATGATACATCCCTTACAACCCCAACTCCCAGGGCAAAGCTATGCACGCTAATGAAATAAAAAGCTATCTTCTGGGTGGCATTACTACAGAAATACCTTTTGTGGGACATTGACTAAGTAGGGTAAGTGGAGAAAAGGCCTGGGAAGCTAAAGCTAAGAGATCTTAGCTGAACCATTCCTGTCCAGTCCTTTGCTAAGCAACTTAGGAAAGGAGAAAGGAAGATAGAAACTTATTGTCACTTTGGAATCCACAGGCCAACTTATTACCCGAGCATCTCCAAGTACTAGGAGAGAGGTTGCAGGGAAATCATTTAATTTCTAAACCTTTTGGGTTAAGACATCACCCTTTTTGCCTCCTACTGGTCCTCAAATTCCTTGTTAGGTGATTCTGCCACTGATTATCCTCTCCCTCAATGAGTCAAATGGCCAGAAAGCAAGTTCTTGGAAATGTGTGGCTGACTGCCCAGCCAGGATATCTTTAGTCCCCTAGACAGCTGGATGGAAGGAAGATTCCAGAGGATGGGGGAAGAGATCTGGGGGTCATGAGAACTGTGCTTCTCTCACCTGGTTGTTGAAGCTAAAAATGAACCCTGATGTCCCTTATCCCATCTAAATTCTGATTCCACATACTGTCACCTTCCCAACTCCTGATCTTCCTCTCCTCATTTCTAATTCTTTGTATGCTAATCTTTAGTATTCTACCATCCTTTAGGTTCTTTATTCTCAGTTCCTACAATTTATGTCTTCTAGGCCATATCTAACCCCCCAATTGTGAGAGGAAGGCACAATGAGCTGAGAATAAATCTGGCCACAACCCCATCTTGTCCTTCTAGAGTCAGGGCATCCCTAGACATTGGTGATGATAGCCTTTGTCTCTTTGTTTCTTTCCCTGGCCTTCCCGAAGGACCTCTAAGCCTCTCCAGCACCCCACTTTCTCCCTAACTCCAGAAGCAAGGGAGAAGGGATAATTAGGGCTTAGGTCATGGATATTAAACCCTGATCTTCAGCTGACTGTGGGAAGTAGAGGAAAGGTCATTGGAGGGACAAAAGGTTGGAAAGAATGACGCAAGCCTGGGACATAGCTTTTGGAAAACAAGATCATCAGCTAAGGTGATAGGGGTGGACTGGAGGTATTTTCCAATATCACTTGTCCTTTTGTCTCTGAGGAAAATCTGAATGTTAGAGTTGGGCAAGAATATAATTATATCAATTTCCAAGCTGGGGTTTTATCCTTATCTTACCTTCTCTGTCCCTTCCTGCACCAGTCATGACTTCCCACCTATCCCCTTTTTCTACATTTTATCTTTATTGGTTCTCAGGATTTCAAATGAGAGAAAGTGGAAACCAGAGATAAAAATCACTGGTTCTGAAGTTATAAGTTCTCTATTCTAAATCACCTATTTTGACCAGATAGATTCTGGATTTTTTTGTTTTTAAACATACCAATGCTAAGTGTTGTGCCAGGTGCTTTACAGATATTATCTCATTCAATCCTCACAACAGCTCTGAGAGGTAAGTGCCGTTATTATTCTCATTTTACAGATGAGGAAACTGAGACAGACAGAAATTAGGCACACCTAGTGTCTGAGCTCAGGTCTTCCAGCTTCCAGGTCCAGGGCTCTATCCATTGTACCAGAAGAGAGAGCCAAAGTTGAGAGAGAAGTGAGTGGTGATAGATTTAGTCTCCTGCTTTCCAAACCTGTATTCTTTTTGTTATGCCCTCCTAAAGAGTAATATGTGACATTATCCTCTCCTTGTTGTGGATGAAGGAGCCATTGATCACTCCCCCTCTCCCAGATCATCTCCCTTTCAATGGTGTTGGTTCAAAAACAAGCAGGTTCTTGGGAGCATCTAATTGCATATCTGGCCAGAATATACCTAGCTTCACTGGATGAAAGAAAGGCATATCTGGAACAATTGTCCTCACCCAATCTGCCCCCTCACTTCTATCTCTTAGTTTCCCTGGCTTCCTTCAAGATTTAGCTCAGAGGAGGCAGTTAGGTGATCCAAATGGATTAAGAGCCAAGCCTAGAGATGGAAAGTCCTGGGTTCAAATGTGACCTTCATAGTTGTGTGACTCAGGGCCCTTATTGTTCTTTTGTCTTGGACTCAAATACATAGTAATTGATTCCAAGACAGAAGGTAAGGGTTTTGTTAAAAAATATATATATTTAGCTCAGATCCCACTATCTGAAGGAGGCCTTTCCTAGGTCCCTCAGTGGCTAGTGCCTTCCCTTCTCAGATTATCTTCTATCCATTCTGTATGTATCTGGTTATATACATATTGTCTCCTCTATTAAAATACAAATTCTTTTAAGGCATGGACTGATTTTACCTTTCTTTATAACGGACACAGTGCCAGGCATGTAGTAATTGATAAATGTTTGTTGATCGATAGTTGATTGAGCCCATCTGAACTCTGACAGTCCTATCTTCCTCGTTTTCCCTAACTTTTCAGCTCTCAGGTCCCCTCCCATCAATTAAATAAGAATTCTTTTTCCACTTCAGTCTCCCATTATCACCCATCTTCTTCATTCAAGTATAATTCCCTCCTGTAGTGATTCTGTCAGGAGCTGGTGGGCTACCACATGGATCCAAAAATCCCCCAAAGAAACAGGACCGACTGAGTGATACAAAAACAGAGGCTGAGATATGGAGAAGAGATGGAGAAAAAACATTAAGACTAAGTCAGAGATGGATTTTTGCACCTCTCTTAGTCTAGTTCCAGTTCGATCTCTGTCAAACACTCCTTGATATCTTTGAACAAGTGTTAGAAAAGCAATATGAGACTGAGGAGACCCAGACCAGGGTCCAAAGCCAAGTGGTGAAGAGGTGAAGAGTCTATAATTAACCAAGTACAATCAAGAAGTACAGGCCATCTGAGGGCTAAGACTAGGATTTCAGTTGGTTAAGGCTGCAAGTTGAAACTTATATAGCAAAAGTTAATAAAGACCTTTATGTACATTATCTTGGGCTTTTTTTTTAACAGAAAGAAAGGCTGACTAAAGAGGGTCTATTGTTAAATTTCCAGTGTTTTGTACTTTGGAAATAAGCAAATGTTACAAATCAGAGCTGAATTTATTGTTTTCTTCATTATCTAGTCAAGAAAGTGATGGAGAAAATGTTACTAATGCAGATTAAACTTAAAAGTTTGTTGTACTTACAATTTTTTGGAGAGTCTATTATTAAATATTTACAAGCAGATGCTCGGCTATATTCTTTAGATTTTCTTATTTGTTTTTAAATGTTTTATTACTGTATATAGTATTAATATATCAATTCCTAATTAACCAACACCCATCATGGTACCTTCACCTATGACAATGTACATTTAAACAAAACCTTCTGATATAGTCAGAGAGACTGACAGAGAGTACCATGTTCCTTTCCATTAATCTATCCACTCTCTATTGAGAAGAAAGAAGTATATTCCAATATCAGTCATCTGACATGAATATTCATCTTTGCACTTGATTTGATTTCATTTGTCCTTTAATGTCGTCTTCAATGACCTTGTAACCATTGTATTCGTACTGTTCTCTTGCCTCTGCTTTCCTTTCTCTGCATAATTTTATACAAATCTGTTTCTATGAATTCCTCATACTTCCTTAATAACATTTCATCACATTAATATTCCACAGTTTTTTCATTCACTCCAAAATTGATATGCACTCTTTTTGTTTACAGTTTAGTTACTATAAAAAGAGTTGCTACTAGAATTTTTGATACATATAGTATATTTTATTTGCCATTGACCATCTTGAGATATGACCAATTTAATCACTTCTTTTCTCTTGGAACTCTAACTTTAAAACTCTACGGGTAAGGGCTAGGCAACTGGGGTTAAATGACTTACCCAGGGGCACACAGTTAGGAAGTGTTTGAGTTCAGATTTGAACCAAGATCCTTCCAACTCCAGGCTTGGCACTAACCCCCCCAGCTGCTCCAATTTATTTTTTTTTAACCCTTCCCTTCTGTCTTGGAGTCAATACTGAGTGGTAAGGGTAGGCAATGGGGGCTATATGACTTGCCCAGAGTCACACAACTGGGAAGTGTCTGAGGCCAGATTTGAACCTAGGACCTCCTGTCTCTAGGCATGGCTCTCAGTCCACTGAGCTACCCAGCTGCCCCCTAGCTTCCCCAATTTAAACACCTTTCTCACAGAATTCCAGATGAATGGTTGCACTAATTTACTGCTTCCTATATCAGTGTGTTATCAGTGACCAGGTTCTCTCAGCCTGTTTTTGACTCTTATCATCTTGGCAGATGTACAATTAAGAACAAGCCTTCTTGACTCCAAGCTCATCACACTAGCCACTACATTAAAATGCCTCTTGACACTATATGGAAGGTGATGAATTCACCACTTATGCCTTTCCCACTAAGTTTCTGATAACTGGACCTCCCATTAGTCAACCTTTTCTGGCTCAGATAATCAGAGGAAAGAAAGCATTTAACTACTTGGAAACTTCCCACCACCTGGTTTCAGTTTCCTTTTCCACAAAATAAGAAAGCTGTACCAGATGATGGTTAAAGTCCTTTCTAGGTCTAGTATTCTATAGTGTTATTATTCTATGACTTCCTCAACCCCTGGGACTTTCCCAGAGGTGACTAAATCTCTAGCAATGTCCAGAGCATAATAAGAGGGTGAGGAAGGAGAGGCGGAGTCATTTAGGCCCTTCCATTGGCTATAACCCAGACATATTCTCTCCTATAATGTATTTTTTAAATTAATTAATCGATTTGTTTGTTACATTAAAATTCCCAGCTATCTCCCTTCTTTGCTTCCTTTCCCCATCATTTGACAATAAGATATACACATATATAAAACTATGTCTTCCTTGTTTCTATTCATTAGTTCTTTCTCTGGTAGTAGATACACACAAATCATTCTTCAAACAACATTTCTGTGGTTGTATATAATATTCTGTTGTTTCTACTCATTTCACTCTTCATGAGTTCATGTAAGTCTTTCTATGATTTTTCAAAGTTAACCTGCTAGTCATTTCTCATGGCACAATAATATTCCATCACAATTATAAGACACAATTTGTTCAGCCATTCCCCAATGGATGGGCATCCCTTCAATTTCCAATTCTTTGCCACCACAAAGAGATAAATAAATATTTTAGAACCTAGAGGTTCTTGTCCTTTTTCCTTGATGGCCTTAGGAAATAAGCCTAAAATTGGCATTGCTGGGCCAAAAGGTATACACCAGTTTTATAACTCATTGGGCATAATTCCAGATTGCTCTCTAAAATGCCTGGATCAGTAATAGACTTCTCTACTAGCAGCAATGCAATGACCCAGGACAATTCTGAGGGACTTATGAGAAAGATACTGTCCACATTCAGAGAAAGAACTGTGGGAGTAGAAACGCAGAAGAAAAACATTTGCCTGACCACATGGTTCGGCGGGGATATGATTAGGGATGCAGACTCTAAATGATCACTCTACTGCAAATATTAATAATATGGAAATAGGTTTTGATCAATGACACATTTAAAACCCAGTGGAATTGCTTGTTGGTTACGGGAGTGGGGAGGGAGGAGGGGAGAGAAAGAACATGAATCATGTTACCATGGGCAAATATTCTAAATTAAATAATAAATAAATACAAAATAAAATGTTTGGATCAGTTCACAGTTCCACCAATAGCATATTAGTGTACCTGTTTTTTACATATCCTTTCCAATATTTGTCATTTTGCCTTTTTATCCTTTTAGTTGATCTGATAGGTGCAAAATGATATCTCAGAGCTGTTCTGATTTACCTTTCTCTAAGAATAATGATTTAGGGCATTTTTTTCATATAATTATATATATATATTCATGCATATATATTATTTCCTCATCCAAATTTATCTTTTGAGCATTTATCAATTAGGGGATGGCTCATATTCTCATAAATTTGACAAAGTTCTCTATATAGTTTAGATATGAGACCTCTGAGAGATTGTCTATATTTTTTTTTCTTCTATACTTTCCGTGGTAAAAAGAGTTTAACCTTACTTTAGGGAAAACTTATCTAAGATCTAATCTTCTTACCTTCTGCTTCAAGCAAGCCCATTGTATCCTGAGTAGGAAGGGAGGTGGTGGAAGAAAAAGCCAGATATTTCCTTTTCCCTCCTCCATTGTTTAGAAAGGGAAATCAAGTTATAATATTCATGGTAGGGAAGGAAAGTCATGAATCCAGGATCCCAGTTTGCATCAGCTATAGTCTCCACTAGAAAAAAGTTGAGTTTAAGAATAGAGACCATTCTCTGAGTCAAAGAAGAGGCAGCAATCTTGGCACAACTGAATCAACCAATCAAAAAACATTTATTAGGCATTAATTTTGTACCAGGACCTCTGCTAAGTGCTGGAGATACAAAAAAAAAAAAGTCAAAAGTCAGTCGTTGCCCTCAAGAAGTTCACGACTAAGGCCTCTGCTCACCTCTCCCTTGCCTAGGAGCAGTGATTTTTAGGTGTGATGTTAATGCCTAGATGCTCACCCTAGTTAAGTCCCTCAAATCCTAAATATCTAAGTGGTTGAAGACAAGAATAAATTATCATTTTAATATCTCTCCATTTAATGACCACTCCCCAGAAAAAAAAACAACAACAAAAAACTTTCACCCATCCCTTCTCTCCCATGTAGAGAGGTAAATGCAGATATAGTAGAAATTAGAGGGAGTGTCCTCTAGGGTGTTATTGGAAATCTTGGGCTCTATTTCCAGTTCTGGGGTCTCAGAGAGATATTAAAGGAATAGCATTTTCTAGGTGAGAGGTCAGTGGAGGAAAGGTCAGACTGACCCAGCCTGGCCAGATTTAACTGGCTGGGCTATTCCTGTCTAATTTATTTCTAAATATTCCATAACACACACCCCCCTTCCACTTCCTCCAGCCTGATGAGTTACATAAGGAGACATGGAAAATACTTATCACCCTCTCTCTCCATGGTGTCTCTACCCCCTTTCACTGCATCCAAACTGTAACCTCAAATGCTGGCCATTTACTCACCTTCTATTTCTTAGTAGTTGGAGAAAAAACTTTGACCCCTGATTCCTAGGGAGTATAAGGCATATGGCTCTTTTCCCAGGGATACTATCACCCTTTTGAGGGATCTGAATTGCCAACTACCCATATCTGCCTTCTCCTTAGTCAATCAAATAGTCAACTAAAAGTTCTTGGAGTTGCTAGTTAGACACCTGACACCCGGTATCTTTAGCTGTTCTGGATAGAGGAGGAGAGACTGCCTGAAATGTTCTCTGATGACTTCATGAGAGTGACTAAATAATCCCTCTGACCCTGCAGATCCTGAATCTTGTGCCTTCATTTTCCCTTACCTGTAAACTCATGTCTCACCCCGGTCATCTAAGTTCAGTGTCTATAGTGGGAAGAATTCTGGTCCTGCAATGATGAGACACTTGAATTCAAATTCAATTCCTGACTCTTGCTAAATGGGTGACCATCTCATTTCTCCGAGTCTCAGTAAATGAATAAAATGACTATTATAAAAATAATACATTCAGTATCTATTTCACCAAATTTGTTGTGAGAAGCAAATTAGATAATATATGTAAAGTTCCTTTGTAAGTCTTAAAATGAGGCAGCTTGTTGGCTCAGTGGATAGAGACTCAGACCTGGGATCAGAAAGTTCTGAGTTCAAATGCGACTTCAGATGTTTATTAGTTGTGTGATCCTGAACAAGTCACTTAACACTTTTGGCCTCGGTTTCCTCACCTGTCAAAAGAGCTGGAAAAAATGGGGAACCACTCTAATATCTTTGCCAAGAAAACCCCAAATGGAGTCACAAAGAATCAGACAAGACTAAACAACAAAAACAGTTGGCATTTAGAATATTTCTCAACCCGTGCCCAAACTTTCTAATGGCATGATAAATTATTTCCCCTTTGCAACACTATTATCCAGTCAGATTGCTCTTCTTTCTGTCCCTCCTCACTATGTCTTTGCATTGATTAGCTAAGCTTCATATATGAAATATATTCCCTCCTCTCTTAGAATCACTGATTTCCTTCCAACCAAGTTTAAATGCTGCCTTTTACATGAACTTTTATGATTTCCT
>NC_058133.1:474576276-474593193 GCF_016433145.1 Gracilinanus agilis
ACAAGGGCGAAAAAACGCCCAGTCTAGATTCTAGATTGTCTTGGAAGTTTGTGACGTGCCCATGCTTTTGGTTACTTTACATCCTTTTTTCCAAGTGGTTTACAAAAACTTGGTAGTCTGCACTTTTAAAAAGTTTCTACATTTGAAATCTGTACTTTAGTGGTGTACTAAGGAATGATCATTTGAAGTCATCCTTAGAACATTACTTTATTCCTTCTATGAGTTAAGATTAATATTAAAATTTAAGTGTTGCTTCTCCGCCCGGAATTAGAAATAAAGAAACAAGTGTAAGGGGAGTGATTGGGGAACTGATTCCCTGTTGTGAAGAAAAGGGTGGGAGTTATGAAAGTCCTCCAACCATCACCATTTTTCTTTTTAATTAGATAAATCTAAACTGAAACAGAAGAGGAAGTTGGAAGCCAGAGAATATTTGGAAAATCGTCTACAGATCGTGTAATGGAAGGCCTGTCAGGAAGAATAAAAAGTATTGCCGTACACCAATTTAGTGCAGTAATGGCTAGACTGCATCAATTTGTAGTGAATCCAAAAGCACTTTTTCATGACTTCAGTGTTCTTTGGCAGGTGAGGAGTGTTGGGAGCATATGGGGCTGAGGGCAGGTATGCAAAACTGATGTCAGGTAGAACCACCGGGTATTCTCCGTGTACCATGGTGAGAATGCAAGGTAGCATGGGATTCAGTGGTACTTGAACTAACTACTCAACAATAACATAAAGACTAAAGGAAAGAAAGTAATGCTAAAGCAGGAATGGTGGAAAGAGAATAAAGAGCTGAGAAGAGAATGTAGTAAAGCATGCCTAGCTAAGTCACTGAAAACTACAGTCAAATATATAGAAACCAAACCTTTTGAAGCAGCAAGAAGTAATAGAACAAAATAAAAAGGTTTAAAAAATAAAGGAGAATGTTAACTCTGATATCAAAAAGAATCTATCTGGGAGAGGTCAGTGAGGGAGGAAGTTTGAGTCACTGGACACTCAAAGTCAATTTTTAAAATAACACAAAAAACTTGTATATTGTGTTGCAAGAAATTATAAATGACATTTCACCAAATCTACTAACATCAGAAGGTAAGGAATAGTAGAATAATTATTATCTGAAAGAAACCACAAAAAAAGTCCTAGAAATATCAAAGCCCAAGTCTTGAAACTCAAACCTCAAAAAAAAAAAAATACTTCAAGTTTCTGGAAATAAGCAGTTCAAGTACAAAGGAATTATAGCCAGTATTATATAGACTTGTCAACTTTTAATAGAAATGAGATTTTGGGATACAATATTCCACAAGACATAAGAGATATTCTTAGATCAACAACTGGCACCCTGCCAAACTGAGTATGGAATGGGAGAGGGTGTCTGTGTTAAGCAATGGAAGAGAGGATTGTTAAGCAATTGTGAAGAGATAAGATCTCAGTGAGAATTTTAAAATTCAAAGAAAACAGTAAAGGAAATCCTAGTAAGGTGAATTTCACTAAGCAATTTTGAAGGGTGGGTATGGTTATGAAATGCTAATATTTGAATAGAAAGGGTAAAGTATCCTTTCAGAACCGTAATATATTCTAAAGGAATTGATAGGGTTAAGTAAGAAATAGAGAAGATCTAGGATTGTATGAGTTCTACTTTGAAGCTCTGAAGAGGGAAAAGAGAAAGTATATACTAGTTTACACTACTTTTTACACACTAAATACACAGAGATGGGTTTAGAAATTGCTATGGGGTATATGTAAGAAGAGTAGAAAACATGAAAGATGGGGTTGGGGAGTAGGCATCAAATTAACATTCTTAGCTGAAACAGTTGAATGATTGAACACACATGAATTTGGTGTTGAACTAAATAAGGGTCAAATGAAGAATTAGAAGATAGGAGGAAGGGGGGAAGGCTGAAGGAGGATAATATGTGGGTATATTGGAAAGAGAATAGTCACAAAATTCAGAAATTTTCTAATCCAGATGGGGAAACTAAAGGGGGTAAGTAGTTAAAAGAAAAACAAATAGAATCTAATAGGGTGCTTGAGGTAGCTTCTTAGATCATTTGGGAATGACTGAAGGAATTGTCTAATATTTATAGGATGAAGTTTTTGATTTAAGAAATGATGAGAGAGGTAATTTCAGAAAATATGACAAGCAATAGACAAGTATAGAGAATACCCAGTTTTATATAAAATCTTTTTGCACTTAGAAGGAAAAAGGAACTGGCCTGAAGTGTGAGTAAAGGAGAAAGAATTTAAGTGTCTTGAGAATTTTGGGAAACCGTCATAGAAACAAAAACCTTAATATTACATATTTTAAAATTTTACCAGCATTTATTTTCTATTCCTTTTACATCATCAAATTTACAAGAAAAAGAAAAGAAAAATACTCCTAGCAAATATGCATAGTCAAGCAAAACAAATTCCTACATTGGCTATGTCCAAGTCACTTCCTTTTTTTTTTTCTTAGAGAATACAGACTCAATTAATGGAACATATTGTATTCACAATGTACAAAAACAAATTCATCCAGTTCTCGAGTATTTGGTAAACACAAAGTTATTGGGATAAGGACTTACAGTTTGACCAAAACATCTGGGAAAGCTAGAAAAGAATTATGGAAGAAATTAGATAATCACACTTCATAGTTAGATTAGAAAATGGATATATGACCTAGCTATGAAAAGGTCATATTATAAGCAAATTAGAGGAACATGGAAAAAAATACCTATCAGATCTATAGATAGAAGGATTATTGATGACCAAACAAGGTTAAATCTTGGTAGCACATTTCTATGATAAAAACTTCATTTCTAAGATATATGAAGAAATAACTAAAACTTATAAGAATAAAAGCAGTTCTCCAGCTGATAAATGGTTGAGGGATTTGAACAGGCAGTTGTTCTCAAGGGAAGAAACCCAAACTATTTATAGCCATATGAAAACATACTCCAAATCACTAGAGAAATGCAAATTAAAGCAATTCTGAGATTCTCACTTCCATCAGAGTTGCAAATATAGAAAGGAAAATGATTAATGTTGGAGGATCTATGGGAAAACAGGCACAATGATTTCCTGTTTGTGGACCCATGAAAAGGTACAACTATTTTTGTGCCAGAAAGCATTTGGAATTATCCATAAGAGTTTAATAAACTGTGTATGCCCTTTGGCCAAGAAATGCTAATAAAGAGATCAAAGTAAGAATGCTGCCCAAATTATAGGTTGTTTTTTTTTTGTTGTTGTTGTTGTTTTTTGTAATAGTGGAAAAACTGGGAATTAAGGGAATGACCATCCTCTGAGGAACAACTGAATAAGTTATGTTACATGAATGTGACAGAATGCTATTTTACTGTTAGAAATAAGGAAACAAGTTATTTAAAAAATATCATGATATATGAACCGATGCAGAGTGAAATAAACAGAATCAGAAGAACAACTTATAAAAATGAATAATTTTGGAGATTTAAAAAAACTAATTAAGAATAAAATGAGCAGAACCAGGAGGATGATAATTTATACAATATCAATAAGACTTAAAAGTGTTGAAGAACTCAAATCCAGGAAGGTTCTACTAGAAAGGCTAGAAGTATGGGGTCAGGGCTTGGATCTGTGATTTCATCAATTTAGGGAACTCTCAAGGAATATACTGGAGTCAGCTGAAGAGCCAATTGTTAACTTTTCAGTATTAGCATTTATATGTCAGATTGCAGCAAAAGTTATCATTGGAGTTTGATTTATTGTTTTCTTAATTAACTTAGTGGTGTCAAAAATGTTAATAATTCAGATTAATTTTTAAAGTATGTCATACATAAAAAAGACTTTTTTTCCCCTTGAAAGCTGGTTTTTAAACACTTATCAATATGTTCCTAAATCTCCCAGATGAGGAAATTCCCCCAGCCAATGCAGGTCCTAACCTTCTTGGCAACTTAAAAGTGTCAGAGGGTTGTCTAGGAACACTTGGGGTGACTTGCCCCTGGGATCACCCTACCAGTATGTGTCAGAGGTGGAATTTGAATCCAGATCTTCCTAGTTTTGAGCAGGCTAGCTCTCTAACCAATACACCCTGCTCTCGTAAACAGAATAAGCACTATTCAAGACTACATCCAGTATCTAAGAATCAACCAAGTCGTAAAGAATAGAGCAGCTCCAATTATCTGAAGGTTAGCCCATCAGTGATAAATTTTATGACCTTGTATGACTTTTTTCCACTTCTACAATAAGAGATGAAACATGCTAAGGATCATCATAGAGCAATGGAAAGAATGCTGGCTTTGAAGTTAGAGGTCTTGGGTTCAAATCCTGCTTTGACATTTAATAACTATCTGACCTTGAGTAAATCTTTAACTGGATGGGGCTCTGTATTTTTATCTTTAAAAGGAAGAGGTTGTAATAGATGGTCTCTAAAACCCCTTCCATTTCTACAGCTAGGAGCTAATGAATTGTTTCTCAGCATTACTAATGAAATATCTCTGTTCAATTGAATAGTGAATTATATATCCCTTTAAGGAATTGAGCCCCACTTGGTTCTTGATAGTCTCACTCTAAATGAAGCCAAATGACATAAACAGGTCACAGTTAAGTGGAGGGATGACTCACAGGCTCTATGTACACAAACATCTTAGGGGAGTTGGATTTGGGGATCACACAAAAACCAAAAAACCTAAACCCATTATTTCCTGGATTATGCCACCTTGCAGTGTTGAAGAGAAGGAGGAAAGGCAGATAGAGCACTAGGAAAGTCAATCTTGTATTCAGGGATTTCTTTGAGAAAGTGGACACAGGAGGGAAGATGGTGGAAAATGGCTAAAGAGAATTAAGAGTAAGAAATTAAAGGAGCCATAGGCTAAGAAATTAAGAGATTCATAGCTGTATTTTGTGAATTCTCTCTTCAAGAAGAAAATCTGGGGGGATGACTGAACAAACTGAGCTCCAGGAATGTGATGGAATATCATTCTCTCCAAAGAAAAGACCATTTGGGAGAATTCAGAGAACTGAGCAGGGCAAAATAAGCAGAATAAGAAAACTGATAAAAAGTAAAAGGAAGTTCAAACAGGACACAGTATCATGCAGCAGAAAGGATGCTGGATGTTGAGCTGGATGACCTTCCCATCTGATACAAATCCTGTCCATGTTCTCCTAGAAGTTAATCCCAAAAGAGGTGATGTTAGTGGTGGGGTCTTGCTTACTTCCTCTTAAATTGTGAGGAAGCCCATGGAATGCACAAGCTGTCTGATATTTATTTCTTCAGCTGATTGTGTAGTTTTTAGAATGCAGTACCCAGGAGTCAAGAACTACTAAATTCAAGTATGGCTATGAGATCTTGGACAAGTCACTTAAACTCTTTATGCCTCAGTTTCCTCATATGTAAAAGGGGGTTGTGAGGATGAAATGAGATATTTTGTAAAGTGCTTAGCCCATTGCCTGGAAAGTAGTAAATACTATGTAAATGTAGCTATTATTTATTAAAAAACAAAACTCTGAAAGTTCTAAGAACTGTGATCATGACTATTCATGAGCCAGCAAACTGATGATGAAATATGCTATTCATGCTGGAAAGATGATGACTATAGAGTACAGAATAAAATTTTTTTGTATACAGTTGTTAAGGAAATTTGTTTTGCTGTGCATGTGTTACAGTTTGTTCTTTTCCTTTTTTTTCTCCAATGAGATGGGAGGGAAAGAAAATAGATTTGTTCAAATTTTCTAAAAATTGAGACAGGCGAGGGTGGGGAGGAGTGTTACAAATGTGAAAAGTTACATGTACTTTCAGATAAAGAAGCTATATTATTAATTTTGTTTAATTGTTTTACTTTGTTGTAAGAGACCTCTCATGGAATGAAGGTAATCTAGAAATCTTTGAAATGTAACAACAAAGCATTGTATAATATTGTAATAAATCTGTAAAAAGAAAGAAATGCATATGATTTCACCAGAGGAAAATGGTATTAAAGAAATGCATTATTACTGGCTGTTTTGCTGCTACACCCTCAGGACTATGGGACACATTACCTTTTGACTTTCAGCTGACTTTCAACTCCCATATGTGTTGTCTCCTCTATTAGAATGTGAACTCTTTGAGAGGAGAGACTGTTTCCAGTTTACTATTTGTATCTTTAGTTCTTCACACATAGTAAGCACTTAATACATATTTCTTTTTCATTTAAAAAATGACAAAGTAAAAAACCTGGTAGTTTAGAGGAAAAGGTGAATTCTTAAGAAAAATATGTGTATCAATGAAAGAATTAATAGATTAGAGGTAACTCAATATCAGAAAAAGAAGTGGAGTGAACATAAATTAATTACCAATGGGAAAAAAAACAAATCCAGGCCAGATGGATTCCCAAGTAAATTCCATGAAACATTCAAAGCACAATTAATTCCAATGCTACAAAAAATGTCTTCAATAACAAAAAAGGGTAACCTTCCAATAGTTTTCTATGACACTGGTACTTGGGTGCCAATACCTAAACCACAGAAAGGCAAAGCAGAGAAAGAAAACTTTAGATCAAAATTTCTATCTAAAAAATATATGTATCAAAAAATCAAAATATTAGCAAATGATCTATAAAAACATTTTAGAAAAACTATATGCTATATGTAGAATTTATTAAAAATATAGGACCAATTCAACATAAGGAAAAACTATATTTAAACCATGTTAATATAAATAATAAAACTATATTACTATGCCAATAGATACTGAAAAGACTCGAGAAAATATAACATTCATTATTTCTAATAAAAAAATCTAGAAATAATAGGAGAAAATGGACATTTCCTCAATTTAGAAAATAGCATTCATTTTCATTCAAGAGCAAAGATATGTAATGGAGAAAAGTTAGAATCTTTTCCAGTAAAATCAGGAATAAAACAAGGGCATATCCCCGATCATCATCATTTCTATTAGAGAGCTCAAAATATGAGTGGGCCATGAGACAAGAATAAGCAATTGAGGGAATAAACATAGGCAAAGTAGGAACATAATTCAGCTTATTTTTGTGGTTGACTTTATATATGTGTGTGCATGTATGTATGTATATATGTGCATATTGTTAAAAAAATGGAGACCAGAGATATATGTATATATGATGATGTGTGTCTGTCTGTGATCTGATCTCTTGATCTGAGATCAGATCTTTGTTTCTCTTTTTCTATATCTCCTCTCTTACTATTACTATTCCCTATAGATCTTCCTTCTAGATATTACAGGATAGCTGGTATGTTAATCTTAGGGATAATATGGATAAAGGAGGGATCAGAGCCCAAGGCCTAAGCCAACTGCAGTTGGTGAAGGAGGAACACTCACTCCCTCACACTAGCTGTTGCTGAATTTATCCCTCTTCTCCCTGACAGGTTTGGTTGGTTAAACCTGTCAGTGACTTCCTTCTAACAGTTGCCCAGGCTGGATCCCTTGAGAGGTTAGGTAGGTGGTTAACCTCTCTAGGCCCAACCTGAGGTTGGATTGATTGATGATAGGCTATTGATTGGCTTGGAAACGATTGAGATCTGATTGCATAATTAATCCTCCCTAAGGGCTGTGATAGAATAACCGCTCGGGAAGGTCCTTTCTGTTGAATCACTATATTATCTATTGGTGGGGAAAGGATAACAACGTATTAGGTTTGGGGATTGGAAACCCTATTGCTATATTTGACTATTAATCTAATTGATGATCAGGACTGGAGACTGCTAGGATGGTAGAGGCTTGAGGTCTTCACCCTCTCGCTATCTCTGACCGGACCTGGCCACAGCCAAGCCAGAGAATAGGGAAGGCTATTGAGGTAGATATGAATTGATGGTTTGTGTATTCTCTCCGTTCTACTGCCAATGATATTGATGGCTCACTAGTTCCCTCAGCCAAGCAAGGATATAGGTTCAGGTTCTGGCCTACTCTCTTCCACCCTTCAACCACCCTTTCACCTCCTTCTGCCCAGTTTGATCCAAAGATCTTTGCTCAAGTCCCAGCTCTGAGATCTGAGACTCTTCAACTGTAGTTCTTAGGGGGTATATATAGGGTGGGGGCCAACCTGGATTTGCCCCTGGCTCACCGCACCTGGAAACTTTTGGAATCTCTCAACTGCCATCCCTGTCAGTCAAGGTGGCATCCAACTTATCCCAGATTAATGATTTTAACTATATATGTTTGTATATATGTATATAATATGTATTCTTATATCCTTTGAAAAATAAATAAGAATTCACTGAAATAGTAGCTTTAGCAAAATTGCAGTATATAAGATTAATTCATGTAAACCATCAGCATATCTATATTTAACCAACAAAATTTAAAAAGAAAATGTAGAAAGAGAAATGAATGTCAAATAATGGAATTAATAATAGATTGCCTAATCTAATGAATTTTTCTTTAAAATCTTCTTTCTCAGACTTTATTATGAAAGTGTTCTGTACCCCATGGTTTTATATGAAGATTAGATTCTTATTGGTCTCTAATCTTCTTAGGGGGAAAATAGAATTGATTGAATTGAATTGGAGATTGGAATTGAATTTTGATTTTTAGATTGAATTGTCATGAATTGGACTTCTAAAAGGAAAGAGAAAATTTTGGAATTGAAAAATTGGGAATTCTAAATACTTGCAAAATTAAGTAAGAATTATTAGAAAGGGGGCATCTGGGTAGCTCAGTGGATTGAGAGCCAGCCAGGCCTAGAGATGGGAGGTTCTAGGTTCAAATCTGACCTCAGCCACTTCCCAGCTGTGTGACCCTGGGCAAGTTACTTGATCCCCATAGCCTACCCTTACCACTCTTCTGCCTTGGAGCCAATACACAGTATTGACTCTAAGACAGAAAGTAAGGGTTTAAAAAAAAAAGAATCTTTAGAAAGCAACAAGTTCAGAAAATTATATATGCCATTTAAAAGGCTTTCAAAAATTTTTTTAAGTTTTCAGATTTCTACTTTCTGTGGTATTTGAAATGTTTAAATGTATTTGACTTTTGATTCGTCAGTTCATATTTGAATTTATTAATTAAGTCAATGAATCTGTTTGCTAAATGATAATGGAGTTGCCTTGTTATTGGTATATACCTAGTACAGAATTATGAAAGGGTTAGCAAGGGATATTTAAGAACCATAGCTAGAGTGTTGATATCTGGGCCACAAGGTTTGAGCTGGTCTTAACTGATTTTTGAAGAAGTAATACTGAAAAGAGTAGTGCTGAGTTCTATCAAGATCTGGTTTATATAACATTTGATCTGGAACATCCAAGAATTTCTACAAGCAATATGGAACCAGAGAAGTATATCTTGTAACTAGGAGACCATTTCAGAATCTCTCTGAGTACTTCAGGATATCTAAGGGAAGATGTTTCCAGGGACCAGACAACTATATAGAACATCTAAAATTCAAGATGAAATGTGATAATTAGATGGATATTGATGCAAGTCAATTCCAACTCATAACTCCATGGTGGGGAGATCTGACTTTTGGCATTTCTGGCTGGAAAGTTTCTTTCCATTCTAAGGCTGAGTTTGATTCCTTCTACCCTTGGTGATCCTTTTGGCCTTAAAGTTATCCATTCCCCTTCCTCCCCCTTCTGCCTTTCTAGTATTTGTTAGAATTGGACCCTTCATAGTCCCATGTATATCCCCCATCTGAAATCAGACTGGCTCCTATAACTTTTATGCTGCTATCTCTTTCCTTGGAAGGCACTAGTTATTTTTGGCTTTCTGGTGACCATCTTTAATTTACCTCAATCTTCCCTACTCATGGCTTGGGATCTGTGACTTGGTATTGGCCATCCCTCTTAATTTAGGCCCTTTTCAACTCAGACATCCCAGATGCTATGCTTCTAACCTGCTATAAGCTTTTCTTGGCTCCCTGGTGATTTGGGGTCTCTTTTCTGTCCTGTCTTCCAGGGATTACTTATTGGTCTCCTCTGTTCTGGCTCTATGTATCATACTCAAAATCATATAATGCCACATTTCCCAATTCTTCTTCCAGGTTATTAATAAGATTATATTTCACCAGATTCTCACCCCCCCTGGGCCTTGGCTTCCAAGACTCTTGGTTGGTCTGCCATGGCATGGGATGCTGCCTTGATCAGAAAGGGGGAATATGGAAAGTTTCTAGACCCTGGTCAAATTCAGACCTCTATGCCCTTCTCTAAGAGACTGAGAATGAGAAGGCCTCAAGGACCTTTGCTTTTGCTTTTAACATTCCTGATGCCTTGTGTGCCAACCTTTACTGGAAGACTATGGACCACTCCCCAGTTTTTGCTCTGGTTTGCTGTCCAAACTCTGAGCCACCATCTTGCACCTGAATTTCAATAATGAGCCACTCTTAATCCCCAAATGACTGAAGGGTCATTGCTAATCCGGTTAACCTTCCCATTACCCAATTTCTAGCCAATCATTTTATTTTCATACATTGATCCATATACTCCCCTTTGTGGTTTTCTGCTATATAAAAGGTCCCTATTCTGTAAGGGCTATTGAGCAATGCTCCAGTGCTCCAGCATTGGGCTGTCCCTTTGTATTTAAGACCTCCCAGTTTCCCAGGCTGGCAACCTATGAATCAAGCTCAACTCCTCACACTCACCTCCCATATTAAATCAGATGCCAAGTCCTGCTGATTCTGCTTTAATGACATCTTTCCTATATACCCCCTTCCTTCTCTCCTACTCTGAATGTACCCTGATGCAGGCTCTCATCATTCCAAAACTGTACCACTACAAGGGCCAACTGGTTGGTCTCCCTGCTTCCCCCTTCCAGGCCATTCATTCTCTGTTCAACTTCCAAAATGTCCTTCCTAAAGTGCAGTCCCTAAGGAACATGCCACTGACTGACTGGCAGCTGGATTGTTCAGACGAAGAATGCTGAGCCTAGAGTTAGGAAGATATGTTCAAATCGGCCCTCAGACCACTTGTAGCTATTTGGCCCTGGGCAACTCACTTCATCTCTCTCAGCCTCAGTATCATCAATTGTAAAATGGGAATAATAATAGCCCCTAGCTCCTAGGGTTATTATAAGAATCCAATGAGATGGTAAGTTCTTAGCACAGTGCATGGACCAGTGTAAAGCGCTTAAATAAGTATTTATTCAATTCCATGTCATGCCTACCTTCTATTCAATAAATTCCAGGGACAGCCTATTTATTACCTCCAGGATCAAATAGAAAACCATCTGTCTGGCTTTTAAAGTCCTTCATAACTACGCTTCTTATTATCCTTCTAGTGTTTTTACACCTTAGTCCCCTCTACCTACTCCACTGTCCAATAGCAATGGTCTTCTTGAGTTCCTCTCGCTCTATACTTTATTTCCTGATGTTGTGGGAAAGCTTGAGATTAATCCTGGGTAGGGAAAGGTGCATCCTCAAAAATGACAGGCTCCTACATTTATCTTGAAGATTGGGAGAAATTTATTTAGGTTGAAAGTCCAGCCAAACCGCCTCCAGGGAGGTGGTTGCAGGTCAAAGTCAGCCTCCTCAAAGAGAGGGAGTTCAGGATTCTTATGTCCTAAAGCAGTGATGGGCAAACTATGGCCTGAGGACCAGATGCTGCCCCCTGAAATGTCCTATCCAGCCACTGAAGACATTCCTAATCTAACGAATACAATGAGTAGGATACAATGCGATGAAACTTCAAAAGAGTTGCCTTAGAAACAGACTGAGAGATGAGCATTTCCTTTCCTTTGGCCCCCTCTTTAAAAAATTTGCCCATCACTGTCCTAAAGGAATATGGTCTGCATGACTTAGAAATGTGGGGAAGGGGGACTAACAAGGTGGGATATGGTCAAGTGCCTTAGAGTCTGGGGGCATGAGGCCAGATATACATCATTTATGACATCGTGATCACAAAGGTGGGCGAGTTGCCTATCTTGAGGAACAAAGTGGTGTTTGAGGTGCAAACAGAAGGTATCCCTCTGTGTTAAGATAGATCCCTATCATAAAAATAGTGTAAATTCATCTAAAACAAGAGGCAGAGAACTATTTGTTTATTCAGCCTTCTCTTCGGTTGTACTAAGGCTGGCTTTCTTCAGCCAGCACTACAGTGGTGCAAAATTAGGAATTTCCTCACGTAATCTTTGACATGGGATTCCTCTAGGGATTTGGGTGTCCAGGGGACCCTGCGCCCCATCTCGCTGACTCCAGGCATTTTCATGGAGAATTATCTCAAGAGTTCGCTCCATCCTTATCTCCACCTGCTGGTTTCCCTGACTTCCTTCTTCAAGTTTCAGATCTTGAAATCTATCTTCTGCAAGAAGCCTTTTCTGGTTCTCCTTAAACAGTCCCTTCTCCCTGAGATTAGATCAGTTTATGCAGCACGTTTTTTCTTTGTACATAGTTGTTTGCATGTTGTCTCCTTGAGAGCGTTGATGATTTCGGAGCTTTTTTGCAGACCCAATGCTACCTACAAAACAATATAATAAACATATATTAAGGGACTACTATGTGCTAGGCACTATACGAAGTACTGGGGGTACAAATAAGAAAAAGTAAGTCCCTGCCTTCAAGGAGCTTACAATCTAATGGGAGAAGGAAACTGAAATGAGGGAAGAAGGAGAGCACTCAGAGAGAACCTGGTAGGGGAAATGATGCTAGTGGAGTTCAGACCGAACAAAGCAGCTGGTAGGAAATGAAGAGTTGACTGAGATTCTGAGCCTTCTTTAAAGGGTGGCTTTGAAAGGAGTTTTTTACTCTGCCCTCCAGTCTTCCAATCAGAAGGTCAGAGGCAACCAAGGGTACTAAAATCCTGGGATTTCGAAAGCT
Organism: Gracilinanus agilis; assembly: GCF_016433145.1. Classification (NCBI taxonomy): domain Eukaryota; kingdom Metazoa; phylum Chordata; class Mammalia; order Didelphimorphia; family Didelphidae; genus Gracilinanus; species Gracilinanus agilis. The sequence goes on from NC_058133.1 coordinate 474,588,984, forward strand.
CCATGATGATGAGTTTCCTGGTGCTGAATTTTTGGTGGCTGTGGAGTAGTTAAAGTGAACGCTGAGGATGGGGTTGAAATGGAGGAGCACATGGTGGGAAAAGCCTTTCTGTAGATACTAGCAATCCTTGATAATTTGGTGAAATAACTACAGAAATGAAAAAAATATTTAATTTAAAAAACAGTCTTTGAAGAAATAAAAACTTAAATATTAAATACAAGGAAGAAATCTGAGCTATTGACAATCATCAAAATGTTCTATCCTGCTAATAGAGAGATATAAATTAAAGAAGATCTGAAGCTGTATTTCACACCTATCAGACTGGCAAAGATGACAATTGTGGAAAATCTTAAGTGTTAGGGGACCTATAGGAAAGGAGGTACACTTGTATGCTTTGGATAGAATTGTTGAACTGTTCTTGCTATTCTGGAAAGGAATTTGGAATAAGGCCCAGAAAGTTACCTTTAAATTATCCAGGGGGCAATTTGGTAGTTCAGTGGATTGAGAGCCAGGCCTAGAGATGGGAGGTCCTAGGTTCAAATCTGTCCTCTGACACTTCCTACTGTGTGACTATGGGCAAGTCACTTCATCCCCATTGCTTACCCCTTACCACTAAGACAGAAAGAAAGGATTTAAAAATAAATAAACTGTCCACATACTTTGACCCAGCTTCACTACTACTAGATCTATAGCCAAAAAAGGGGAAAAAACAAAACAAAACCAAAAAGAAATGGATCTGCATGTGCATAAATATTTATAGCAGCTTTTTTTTGTAGTAGCTAAAAATGGGAAACTTGGACACTATCCTCATATTAGGAAATGGCTAAGCAAATTATGGTGTTGGAATTTCAATGAAATACTGTTGGAACATAAACCAAAAAATTGGCAATTTAAGAAGAAACTAGGAAAAATTTTATAACTTGATATGGAGGAAAGTAAGCATAAGTAGAAGAAAAAAGTATGCTGTTAAAAACTAAAGAATAATATTTTTGAAAGATTTTAGAACTCAGAAACATAATCATGAGACCAAAAGAATGAAGATAAAACATAACACAGACACAGACAGACAGACAGACAGACACATATACACACACACCCCTCTAGCCAGAGAAATAAAACTAAGAGACATGAGCATTTAAATAGATCTGATGTGAAATTTTGTTTTCTGGATCTCAAATAATTGAAAGAATTATTTTTCCTTTCTTAAAAAAAATTGCTAATTATGGAAGGTGGATGGTGAAATGAATAGTGAGTAGAGACTACTATAAAAATACTTGTCACTTAAAAAAAATAAAAATTTTTAAATGGAGGAAAAGAACCTGTTCACATGCTTTGAGCATTTATTAATTGGAGAATGTATCTTATTCTTATAATATTGATTGTTTTTTAATATAACTTGGAAATGAAATCTTCATCAAGAAAATTACTGAAAAAATTTCTTTTCCCAGTTGTCTTTTTATTTTATTTTTCTATTAGTTGTATTGGTTTGATATTGCAAAGCTTTTTAATTTTGTGTAATCAAAATTATCCATGTTATCTTGTTAAACCTTTCTACTCTTAGTTTAGTCATGGACATCTCTACAGAGATCTGAAAGGTAATGTATTTGTCTCTTTAATGTGTTTATAAATATGATCTTTTATATTTAAGTACTGTATCCAGTTGAAATTATATTGATATGTATTGTAAGATGTTGGTACTGTGAGGTATTAATGCATACCTAGTAGGTGGCAGGTTGTTTTCCAGTTTTCCCAGCAGTTTTTATTGAATATTGAGTTTACTTCAATAGTTGGGAGTCTTCAAGTTTATTCAACATCAGATTTTAGGTTTGTTGTATGCCTTATCTTTTCCCCAAGCATCATCTCTCTCTTTAAACCACTATCAAATCATTTTGATAATTGGTGCTAAATATTGTAGTTTGAGATCTAGTACTGATAACTCCTTTCCTTTCCACCTTTTTTATATTAATTTCTTTGAAATTCTTGACTTTTTCTTTCTCCTAATTAATCTCATTCTTGTTTTTTTTCTAGCTTTGTGAAGTAATTGTTGGGTAAATCTAATTGTTATGGCATTCAAAAAGTAAATTAATTTAGGTATTGTCATTTTTATTATCTAAGTACACACATAACAATTATTTTACCATATAAGACTCTCTATGAAGACTGGTTTGTAGTTGTGCTAATTTCTTTCCTTATTAGGTAGACTTGAAAGAATTTTAGAGCTTCTATAGCTATTTCAAAAGGACAATTCTTTCTGCTAGGTTTTGTTAAAACACAGAAATGCTGATGATTTATTTGGATTTATTTTAATTTCCTTTTATTAAGTTTTATTGAGGATGGGTCATGGCCTTTTCTCCCAGTTAGGAAAGGTTATTTAGCTGGCTGCAACCTATTCCATGGGATGTGAAAAAGTTACTTAAGGTCTCAAATATTCTCCAGGTAAGAAGCTAAACAGCCAGTCAAGTCTTCTCAAAGTAATTTGACCTGATATATCAGTTCTACATAGTTATCTTTGAGGCATCTAAACTTTTCATCTCAAATAACTTTATCATTAAGAACCCTCTAAATACAATTTAGTCTGTAAAATCACTTACTTTACCTACATACTATGTTTAAACTAATCTTTTCTTTCCTTAGAGGATTTCTAAGATTATGATTTTGTTTAATTAAGCAAGCTCAACTTTTATGGCCTAACAGTATGTGTTGGATTATTATGTCAAAAAATTATTTCTCTTGACTCTCTGTATAATGTTTCACCTGTAAATACTTATTTATAAAAGCCTAATCTTTGTTCAGGTTTATTTTTCTCTCTCTTGAACCTGTACTTAAGCATAATAAAACCTAATTCGTTTTCCTTTTTGTCTGTTTTGTGGCAATTTATTGCAGTAACCTACCACATGAACTCAAAGAGCAGATAGTTCTCCCACAATACTAGTATTTTAATGTTATAATAATAGCAATAATAATAGTGATGATGAACATCATTGCTTAACCATAGATCTTATAAATCTATTTCATCCCCTTTACACATAATACTGGCTCTTTGGTTTTAGATATACTATGTAAACTATATATTACATATACAAATTATATATAATATTAGATAACAATATACAACTTACAATGAGGAAGTTTTCAATTATTTTCTTGTTGTTAAACATAAATAGGTGTTTTATTTCATCAAGCTTTTGTTGTATCTACGAATATTTTGGCTTCTCTTTTATTAATATGATTATATGTAGTTTTCCCAATGCTGAGCCGCACTTCCATTTCTACCCTAAGTTCAACCTGACCATATTATTTAATAATATCAGTATATTGATAAAAAAAAATTTTTTTAAACCCTTACCTTCCATCTTGGAGTAAATACTGTGTATTGGCTCCAAAGCAGAAGAGTGGTAAGGGTAGGCAATGGGGGTCAAGTGACTTGCCCAGGGTCACACAGCTTCGGAAGTGTCTGAGGTCAGATTTGAACCTAGGACCTCCCGTCTCTAGGCCTGACTCTCAAACCACTGAGCTACCCAGCTCTGCCCCTATTGATGAAAATTCTAACATTGAATTTACTTATTTTTTGAACAATGGTCATTAGAAATATCAATCCAGGTTTCCTTGAGTCTTTTGAAATATCAGGTTTGGATATCATGACCGTGTTTGTTTCCAAATTTTGTAGAACCCTGTCTTATTTGGCGAATAGTTTAAACTATTGAACTTCATCGTTTTCAATTTAAAAAAACCATAACCATATCAGGCGTAAAGTTCCGCGGATCTCTCTTGGGAGTTTTTAGTATTGCTCAACCTTTTTTTCCCCAGAGGTAGGCTTTATTTACCTTCGGAGTAGTTGCTAGTGGGGGTTACATTATTTTCAAAATTCATTACAATTGCTAGTTTTATTGGCTTGCACTGAAGTTTTTTTAGTAAACCCAGAGTAAAAACCACAGAAATGCTAACCCACCATACTGCCCTCGTCTCTTCGCAGTAAACTAAAATGTTCAGAAGCCAAAGTGACTATTTTATTTTCATTACAATGCAATGACTTTCCTTACACCTTTAGTAGCTGAGAATTGAGCGTTTCCAATCGGGTGGCTTGATCCATTACTTTTAAAAGACAGCTAGAGATCTAGAGCGAGGGAGCAAAATCCCGAGAGGAAAAAGGAAGCTACAAGTTATTTTTTCGCCCTTGTTGACAGAAGCATTGCCCAGGGGAGATGTTTCG
>NC_058133.1:474593693-474597276 GCF_016433145.1 Gracilinanus agilis
TAATCCATTGTGCTCTGCACGCGTGGGTTCGAATCCCATCCTCGTCGATTCCTCTTACCTGACGACGAACCGCGTTTTTTAAGTTTCCCTTCTCTCCGATCTCTCCCACTTCCCGAATCCTGAAGTGCACTTCGCTTGGTTCTTGGACCGCGAGTCTTCACCGTCGTCTCCACCACCACGCTTAGCGGGGAGAGGAGACCCTGTTGTACCCTGTATACCCTCCTGACTGACTGGATTGTAGTGCCTATCATTTTATCGCGAGTTAGACTCTAAATTTTGGAGGGCGAGCAGCCCTCCAAACGTCTGCCCTATCCCTTCCCCTACTGAGCGCAAGATCTCCAGCCCGAGAGAGGTCGATGGAAAAGGCCTGGCTTCTGCCTCTTCCTTCGTGTCTGTCAGCCAGCCAGCCAGTCAGTCAGTCAGTCCCCAGGAGGATTCCGGAAGCCTTGTGAGGCCAGAGGCCAGAGGCACCCTCTCCCTCCGGTACCTTCTACCCCCCCCCCCCTCCCCGGTGCCCTGTGTCATGCAAAACGTGGGTACCAATGCAAACAGCAAACACCGATGCCGCCGCCAGAGCGCCGGGCGCTCGAGGAGGTCCAAGGTTTAGAGAAGGTGCGTTCCCTGCCCTCACCGTCTGCCTCTCCCACTCGAACGATCTCCCAGCGGTCCAACCAGAGCGGTCTCTTCACGGTTTCTCTAACCTTTAACTCCAAGTCTTGGTCTGGGCGGTTTCGTCTCCCTCGTTCAAAATCTCTCTGTCCTCCTGTTCGAGATCTGGCCCAAGCCCCATCCACCTCTTCTCCCGCTCCCCTGTGGCTCAGAGTTTCAGTCACCATCCCCCTCTCTTCTTCGTTCAACTCCCAGAGCCCAGTCGGTCCTCGTAGGTTATGTGAAAGGATAGGCTGTAAAAAGGGTCCTGTCCTTTCGGTCACAGGCCCGCCGCTCCCATTTTAGAGATGGACAAATGTAGGCTGAGAGCCGGAGAGGCAAAGAGACGCGCTCGCGAAGTTCGTGTCCCTTTCTCTGGTTTGGTCTGAGGACGTGGGGAGCCCAAGGTAGGGAGGAATGGGCCAGCGATGGTGGAGAATCCACAAATGCGCCTGAACCTCATCTCCTGGTACGAGAAGGAATGCTTTGGCGTTCTGGGAGAATCCCAGAGTGGAACCTCTCGTTGTTGGAGCGGTCGTTGTGAGAGCGGCTGCGCACCTGGGTGGAAAAGGTTCGGTGTCAGGGCGGAGTGTGGGTGTGGATGTGGGTGTGGGCGTTGCCAGGGAGCCTGCGAAGTACCTTGTGGATGAATATTGAGAGAGAGGCTCAGCGTGGCTATGCCCACGTGTTTGTCTGTTCTCCAGAGGGGGTGAAGCTTCTCGAGGTAACAGGTAGTCGTGGCCGAGTGGTTAAGGCGATGGACTAGAAATCCATTGGGGTTTCCCCGCGTAGGTTCGAATCCTACCGACTACGACTTTAGTGTTTCCCCTCTTTTCCACACCTTCAGCAATTTCAACCTCATCCAACCGGTCCGCCGGGCTTGCTTGTCAAACTCACAAAAGCCTACTAGGGAACTTGAGACTTTTCCTCCGAGCCACACTGGCCAGAGGAGGGGACGTGCCTGGGGTGAAGGGGGGGGGGGTTGTTGGGGGAGGGCGACGACTTCTAAGAAGGTCCACGGTATGGCCACTTGGCTTGTTCTCTATGGTCCCTGGAGTCCAGCATCTTAGCCTGCATACAGCAGCAACTACTTGATAAGCGATTGTCGAACAAGTGAAAGAACTGAATTAATGAATTCCCCCAACGTCTGGAGTCCGGCGGTCGCGCTCCCCAGCCATTCCCAAACTTCAATCTCACCCGCGCGTTAGGAAGTGACTTCCTCTCGCTTGCTGTGTGGGGCGAACAAAGTCCAGAGAGAAAAGATGTACTCTGAAAACAGAGTGCGAGAAACAAAGCCCCACGCTTCCTATCAGTCCATCTCTGGGTGCTAGTCGTCCTTCCATCCATCCATTTCTGATAAGAGTTGCTCACGTTGTCTTCGTGCTTCCTTATTCTTCCTCCAAGATGGAGAATCAGGAGTGAGGTTAGGTATCGCAGAAATCACAGTAAAATCTGGACAAGGTGTTCTGAGGCGTGCCAGCACCACCCGAAGCTTAGACTAAGCACAGTTGTGCCTTCTCCCGTCAAGGCATCTTCATAACACATTGGCTGCGTTCCTCCCACACCCTTCAGTTTCGGGGCTAAGAGTTGTCGGTGCAGGGACGAGATTTCCTTAAGGATGGTCTTCTCCAACGGACAAAAGGGGACAAAGGAAGGAGCGCTCGCCGTCTAGTCGGTAGGGCTCCTGTGTTGTGGGCTGCAAGCCAGGTAGGAGAAGAGCAGGGGACACCGAGGCCGCTTTCTGCGACAGTGGGAGGCAGAGTGGGAACACTTGGTCCCTTCTTCGTGGCTAAAGGGAGGGCCCTAAAGTGCCGAAGTTGTCTCTTTTCTCCCCTCCTCCCCCGCCGGCCCTTGGAGTTTCCCGCATTGGTGGAGGCTGGAGAAAAGAGACGAAAAGGAAAAGGTGGCATGACCCCGACGTGATTTGAACACGCAACCTTCTGATCTGGAGTCAGACGCGCTACCGTTGCGCCACGAGGTCGTGCAGGAGCCCCTCCTTTTTTCCTCTTAAGGATTTTGATGGCAAAATGCCTTTCTTCAGCCCATTCAATCCCTTCGGCCGCCTCTTTATTCCATATGTCCCCCAGCGTTTAGTAAGAGCCCGTTAAGCATCGGGCTTTGAATCCCCGGCTGAGGACGTCGCGAGCAAAGGGCCCGGCCTTTGTCCTTTGTGAACTTACAGGTTTTTCTTTGGTTGCTTTCCTTAGGCTTACTTTTCATGCTCGATTAGAGAGAGGGATAGATAAGCAGTTCTAGAAAGAAGTATTCGGAGGACGCACGGCCTGGCGCGCCTAAACTTTACTTTTCCAGCATCTGTCAAACTCACCCAAGGACTGGAGTTTTACAATACTATCTTCCGCCTCCGTGCGAATATTCGCCAGGCCTTAAATCTACTCTGTCCTCATCTCCCCTCATTTCAAAATCTTTCTTCCCTCATCGGCTCAGGCGCCTTTGCCTCCTTCCCTCTCTCCTCCCTCTCTCCTCCCTGCAGGAAGAATGCCGGGACCTTGCAGGCAGGGCCTGCTCCTTCCTAGTCCTCCCGTCCCCGCGTCTGAGCAGAGAGCTTTCCAGCACCATAGAAGCTCACGAGAAAGTGGACGAATTGAAGGTGTGGAGAGGATTTCTTTTCAGTGCCTTCTGATTCATTCAAGACTTATTCAAGTATTCCTCCACACTTCAGTGGACCAAGATAAGAGTCCTAAAAGAAATGTGCCGTTGAAAAGTCACGAGAGGGCGGGAGAAGGTGGAAGATTTGCCGAAGGAAAAGCTTAAAGACAATGGCTGTAGAAAAGAAACAAAACAAATCACTCTTTCCCGGTGGGAACCAACTTCGCGGAATCTCAGCACAGAGACACTTTAGGCCAAGAAAGGTTTAACCTCTTTCATTGTGTGTGTGTGTGTGTGTGTGTGTGTGTGTGTGTGTGTGTGTGTGTGT
>NC_058133.1:474597284-474613013 GCF_016433145.1 Gracilinanus agilis
TGTGTGTGTGTGTGTGTGTGTGTGTGTGTGTGTGTGTGTGTGTGTGTGTACGCGCGCGCGCCGTGGACTTCTTTCGCAACCTGGCTAAACCTAGGCACTCCTCACAATAAGGTTTTTTACTGCCTTAAAGAAGAAAGCTCACGGACTCTCGTTTTGGTCTGTAACTCAAGCACCATTAATATTCCTAGAATGTCATAGCTGGGATCGACCTTGGGCCCCATTATTTTGAAAAGAGGGGGAAAGAGAAAGTCCTGCTCAAACCTGACCCAGACAAAGACATATAAAAAGTACATCTGAGCCCATTTGACTAAAAGCATCGACCTTCTGACAATAGCCGATGCTATCCTGCCTCGTCTCTTTTCCCCATTTGTTCCTTCATAGATTTTTATGAATGTCCTTTGTTTTCCCACGACCCTCACCCGTATTGGACAGGCTTACTCTTCCAGAGAACCGCTCCTTATGTCAAAGAATTTGTTTGTTTGTTTTTAAAAAGAAGGGGGGGGGGGGAGAGAAGGAAGATAGAAAACGAGGCAGAAAGAGAGAGGAAAGAAGCAAAGGGAGGAAGAAGAGGAAAACGTGGATACAGTAGTAATATTGGGTCTCTATCCCAAAGAGATTTTTAAAAAAGGAAAAGGGCAGGGGTGAGGGGTGGAGGGGGGGTGGGTGAAGAACCTATTCGTACGAAGTTGTTTTTTTTTATAGCAGCTTTTTTGGGGATGGTAAAGAATTGGAAATTGAGGGTATGTCCATCGATTGGGGAATAGCTGAACAAATTGTAATATATGATGGAGATGGAATGCTATTGTGCTGTAAGGAATGATGAACAGGATGATTTTAGAAAGATTAGAAAAAACCTCCATGAACTGATTCAGAATGAAATGAGCAAAACCAGGAGAACGCTGCACACAACAACAGCAATCTGATGGAATGATCAACTGTGAAGACTTAGCTACTCCCAGCAATACCATGATCTGGGACAATTCTGAGGGACTTACATTTACATGATTCCTTTTCTTTCCCTCCTCTCTTCTCTCTCCCCCCCCCCCCATCCAAAAAGCACTTCCACTAGGTTATACAAATGTTATCAGTTATAACTATTTCCATATTATTCAGTTTTGCAATAAAGCAATCTTTTAAAACCAAAACCCCAAATCATATATCCATTTAAACAAATGATAAGTCATTTGTTTTATTTCTGTGTTTCTTCTTCCACAGTTCTTTCTCTTGATGTGGATAGCATTCTTTCTCATAAGCCCCTTGGGATTGTCTCCTATTAGCAAAATCTATTGCATTGTATTGTTCCACAATGTTTCACTTTCTGTGTATAATGTTCTCTTGGTTCTGCTCATTTCACTCTGCATCAGTTCCTGGAGATTCTTCCAGTTCCTATAGAGATTCTCCTGTTCATCATTCCTTACAGCACAGTAATAGTCCATCACCATCATAAAATGGTCTTTTTTTTTTTTAAAGTTCACAGACCCATGCTTTAAACTCCGTTTCCAGATGAATAAACATTCCTCTAATGTCATAGCTGAAGTGGAAACTTGAAGATCATTATTTTGAACAGATGAGGAAAGAGAAAGTTGTGCGCAAACAGGTTCCATATATATATATATATATATATATATACACATATATATATATATATAAACCTATCTAACTAAAGCAATTTTATACAAAAGTAGAGACATTCTAAGTATAGATGATAGTATGGTACCTTCTCTTTTTCTATGGTTATCCTTCAAATTTATATCAACTAGGGTTCCCCTTGTACATGTCTTATTTCCCTTTCCGAAGAATCAAGCTTTATAATAAAAGAGGAGGATGAGGAGAACGAGGAGGAAATAGAGGACGAGGGCGAAGGAAGACAGAACAAAGAAGACAGAAATAACGAATGGAGAAATAAAAAGGGGAAAGGAGGAAGTAAAGAAAAGGAAGAAGTGGGAGAATTGGGTAATCCAATGGACTTCAAGAGGAAAGTGACATTGGTGCTTAAACAGATTGAGTGGGGCATGTATATTATATATATATAATAGACCAAGAGTTTTATCTAGAGAATCTTCTGTTTCTCTGGAAGGTAGCATAATTTATTGGAATTATCAGAGGGGGGTGATGAGAGCAGTGCCAAAAGCCACACCGGGAGTGAAATTTGACCTCAGGATCCTAGTTTTAAAACTCAGGAAAGTTATGGTTTTGTATTTCATTTTGACCTTGATCCTAATCTAAACCTAGCCCTGAATGGAATAGCACAAGAGAAACCGTGGGATAGTAGGAAATGGGAACGATTGAACCTATTTCAGGTGAACTGATATTGGTTACATTCCAAGGAAGCAGAGTGGCGCAGCGGAAGCGTGCTGGGCCCATAACCCAGAGGTCGATGGATCGAAACCATCCTCTGCTAGGCTTTTGTCTTTGATGTACTTATCTATTTTTAAAAATAAAATTATCCTGAAGGTATCTAGTTGACCGAATTAGATAAATTGTTGGATTTGGAGTTAGGAAAACATTAGTCCAAATCTTCAACCTGTCTACTTATGCACCCTGGCATGTCACTGAACCCCTCTCAATCTTATTTTCCTCATCTGTAAAATAAAGTCGCACTCACATGGGCACTTCGATCTATGATTCTATGTCTGTAGGTTGCTCTGAGACTCAGTCCAGGTTATCACACCACTTTCAACCCCTCCCTCCTTGAAATCTTTCATGTTAATTCTCTAGTCCTGTCAGAGTTGACCTTCCACTTTGACATACGAAGGGGATTTCAGGTAAAGTTCTCTCCCTCTGGGAAATCTAACTCTTTAAGATGCCCAGAGAAATGGAGTATCTTTGAAGATGAAAGTTGGACTGGAGGCACCAGACTGGCATGGCCAGTTTCACTGCCATTGTTGTTCCCGGTTGTTGTTTGCCCTTCGTTTTATGAAGAGGATCAATGACATCACAGGATGATGTCTTGACTCCGGAGTGAACTGGATTCAAGTAAGGCAGAGTTACACACAGTTATCGGCTCCACTCTCTCTCTCTCTCTCTGAGTCGTCAAAGCGGACAAAGTGGACAAAGGCAGGACGAAAGTCAGGACAACCTTCGATGGCCCACGATTCAATGGAAAACCTTGGCATCTCTGATGTCTGACCAAGCTCTAAGCGATCTTCAGTGTCCTTGGAACAATTTGTTCTCATTCACCCATTCCGAAGGGGGAAGTCTTCACGTGCTTGGTGTAGATACTCCCCAATTTTTGAAGCTTTTGGTTACCCTCAAGCTGGTTTAAGTTCTGCCCAGAAGGTTTTACGAGTGTGTGGCTACTTTGCATGCTACAACTTCTTGCAATCACAGATAAGAATTGGGTGATAAACAGACACAAAAGATGGATGAGCGGCTCTGGAAAAGGTTCGAGGCGCTCTCATTCTTGAAGAGATTCGGCAGGTCATGTGGTTCCATGGTGTAATGGTTAGCACTCTGGACTCTGAATCCAGCGATCCGAGTTCAAATCTCGGTGGGACCTTCTCTATTCCAAAAGAAACCTCTCTTTTATGCATTTTTTCAGTTACCCTCAATGCTAGACTGTCAGAGCTGAAAGGGGCCTTAAGAGATCTTGTCCAGCAGCAGGAGGATTTTCAAAATGAAGGTGTCACGTTTTGAAATAAGCTTCTTATTCACACCAATCTTTTCATGTTTCCATCACCTCATCACAACTTCTATTTTTGATCCACTCCCATGTTTGCTTTTAAATTAAATTTTTTTTCAGACTACATGTTGATAGAATTTTCAATAAACATTTTCTTACATTTTGTGATCCATGTCCTCTTTCTCTCTCCTACTTCTCCCCAAGTCATAGGTAATGTGATATGTTATACAAGTGTTTTGGTTTTTGTTTTTGGTTTGGTTTAAAATGTTTTCCCCAAATTACACGTGAACATAATTTTTAGTAATTGTACTCTCGTGTTTGCACGGATTCCTTGCTGAAGAAAACTGAGTGATTGCTTTTACTTTATGAAAGCTAATCTCCCCAACCCCTCCCCCCCCACCCACCACCCAGTGCTGCTTTTCTCTAAATAATATTCAGGGAATCCTGGCTCTCTTGCACACCTAGGAGATGGCACATCCCAGGGAATTCTATTGTTTCTTACCCAATCTGTGCCTAGCTCATTTTGAATGTCAATATTGAATAGAACCAATCTACAGTCTCTCCCTTCTATGGAAGTTCCTCCTTTCTTGGATAACAGTATCAAATATCTCTTGGAGGGCCACAAGGGAGGGACAGATAACCTTGGGCCAAACTACTGTTTATTTTGTTTAACTATTGTTAAGAGGGAGGAAAGGGTTAATTTTTTCCATGACTACTAAAGATTCACATGTAAAGAATTTGATTTTCTCCCAACGTGTCATAAATTCTCTGGCCTCCCACTTTGATATTCAACTGAAAATGCTTTCTTTTAAGTTAACAAGAGCTTCTGACTTCATGAATCTCATTTCCTTTGCTTAATCCTCATCTATAGTAGTTGAAACTGCAGATTAACCCAGAGAAGGAAAAATTAATATCTGAGAAGAAAGGTTAGTCAACAGTACCAAATCAAATCCACAGCAGGGTCTTCATCTATGCCAGTCCCACTAATTAGGTGTGTGAGCCTTTTAGGAACCTTCTATTTTTTTCCCTTTCCATATGTTCCCTCATTTGGTAAGATCATCGATTCTTGCGGCTTCAGTTTCCTTCACTATGGAACTCATTCCCAGATCTACATATATTCAGCTCTATTCTCTGCTAAGCTAAGGTCATGCATCTTCAATTCCCTATTGAACATCTTGAACTGAATGTACCTAAAGCATCTTAATCACATTGCTCCAAACAGAACTTTTCATCTTTTCCCCCAGTTTTTTCTTAGAGGCAGTTAGGGGCACAGTGTATTGAGCCAGGAACCTGGAGTTAAGAAAATCTGAGTTCAAATCAAATATTTACTAGATGTATGATTCTGGGAAAGTCTGAAGTTCTTTGGACTGCAGCTTCCTCATCTCTAAAGTGGGCATAATAATAGCACTTACTTTAAAGGACTGTTGTGAAGATCGAGTGATATCACATTTATAAGGTTATTTTCTTTTCAAAACATAAAGCATTATATCAATGATGGCTATTATTAATTTTTCTGTGGAGGGTATCACCATTCTCTCTGTCATGAATTCCAGTAACCTCAGTATCTTCATCAGATCAGTACTGTTTCTCACCTCACATCCAATCTATTGCCTATTCTTCTCATCTGTACCTTTATGATATCTTTTCTATCCTTCCTCTTCTCTCCTCTCTTACAGACTCATGCCCCAAGGTCTCGCCTTTCTTATTTCTCACTGGTACTCCTTCAAAAGTCTTCTAATTAGTCTCTCAGCCTCAAGTCTCTGCAAAATACAAGCTATCCTTTACTAAGCTACCAAAGAACTTCACTAAAGGTCTTTTACCTCTAAAGTGAAATAAAATGCCCTTTATTTTGTATTTAAAAATCATAACCACATAACATGGCCCCTTCTTATCCTTCTTTACTCCCTTCCACACATTCTAAATTCCTGAAATAGCATACTCCATCTCCCACTTCTGAGTCCTTGCTTTGCTAATCATTTGTGCCTGAAGTACTCTGTCCCTCAACTCTTCATTTTTTCCTGGCTTCCTTTCAGTTTCCACTCCAACTTTTCCTTTTGCAGTTAACCTTTCCTGGTTCCCACCAATGTCTTCCTGTTTCAGAGAGCTTTCTATCTCTTCTGTTGTGATGTAAAAATTCCCAGAGAGGTGGTTCCAGGTAAGAAAAAAAATCAATTTATTGACTAGACTAGCAATAACCAATAAATTAATTGGTCCATGATCTGTCTCTGGTGATCAAAGGCAACTCATTCTGAGTCTTCAGTTACTTAAATACCATTCTGAAAGCTCACTATTCAATTCTGTGAAAGACTTAGCTACTCTCAGCAATACCATGATCTGGGACAATTCTGAGGGACTTATGAGAAAGAATGCTATCCATCTCCTGAGAAAGAACTATTGTAGAAGGAATGCAGATCAAAGCATAGTAATTTTAACTTTAGTTTACTTGGGTTTTTGTTTTGGGATTTTAGTTTTATGTGTATTCTCTTTAATTTTAGAAATATTCTCTTTCTATATATAATTCTATATATTTCTCTATTTAATTTTATATATATTCTCTTACAACAATGAACAATATGAAAATATATTTTGCATGGTAATACATGTATAACCCAGATCAAATTGCTACCATCTCTGAAGGGAAAGGGAAAGGAGAGGTAAAGACAATTTGGATCATATAGCTTCAGAAAACTTATGTAGAATATTGTTATTGCATGTAATTGGTAAAATAAAATATCTTTTTTTAAAAATGCATCAGAAAAAAAAATCTTAGTTTTATGCAATGCTTCGTATTTTTGGAATCCAACCCCGTGCAAAGACCCCAAGAAAGTGAGTATCTCCTATAACCTTTTTTGGTATGGCACCACTTCTGAGTAATCTGATGTTCTCTGAAATCTTCAAGGGGAGAATCTTTATGATGCTGAAACAGAGTGAGTTAGAATGTAAAAGAAAGAACAGAAGTTCACGCTTGTAGTCACCAGAGAATAATATAGTTTTATTGGGATAGGCACAGGTGTTAATGGGAGCCCAGCATGAAGCTACATTTGGAGAGAGTGAAGTTTGACCCTGGGCCCTGAATTTGAAGTCCATGATCTGCTTAGCTTGCATCCTTGATTTTATGATCCTATCTATGTGAGCATACATGAGAAATCTTATGCTGACAGAAAATGGGAACATGAATTCTATTAAGGGGGATGTCAGGCATTGGATCTCAAGGTAGCACATTGACTCAGAGAGAGCTTACTACTCCCCTTCCCCACCCAGAAGTTGATGAATAGAAACTATCCTATGAATACTTAAAAAATCTATATCTATATCTATCAACATATATACTTATGCATATATAGATACACACACACTTATATATTCAAAGTGCCCAGGTGTCACAATTGATAGAATGCTGGACTCAGGGTCGAGAAAACATTAATTACAATTTTGCCTAAAAAAAACTTACTAGCTATGCACAGTGGACATATCACTGAACTTCTTTCTTAACCTTAATTTTTTCTATCTATAAAATGTGGGAGTTGGACTCCATGATCTCCAAGGTCACTTACAACTTTAAATCTATGATCTTTTGATCTATAAGGTTTTTTTTGAGACCCAGCATGCTCTATCTCCCCACCTTCAGACCCTTCCTCCTTCCTCCTAGTAATCCTTCATATCAGCAACCAGTTCTAACTAGGACTGGGTGCAGTTTAAATCTTAAATGAACCAGAATTGTGTAATAGGACAGAGTCCTAGGAAAATGGAACCACAGTCTTTTTTACTTATTAAAAAAAAAATAAACAAGAAATCAAAAGACCATAGAATTTTGGAAAAGTTTTATATAATTGGCATTTGGTGTTTATTGTATGGGAAAATGAAAGAATGCACAAATTTCTCAGTTGTAAATGGCATCTTAATAAGTATTGACCATATATTAGGATCTAAAAAACTCACAAACAAATGCAGAAAAGTAGCAATATTAAATACCTTTTATGGTCCACATTGCAATAAACTTATATTCAGCTAAGGCCCATTGAAGAAACCATTAAAATTAATTGAAGGCTAAATGTAAAAAGGAAATCTGAAAGAATGACTGAATAATAACAGTATTAATAGAATCTATGACTTTATCACAATTACAAATTACAAATGTCTTATATGTTCAAGTTGTTATTATTATTAGGCCTGTCACTAGAACTGTGATAATTAGATTAAATCTATCCTGCCCATCTTTAGATTTAATCACTAAAAGTGTAAACAACTCCACTTAACTCACAAGTTGGGAAGTCTGTGACCTAAGTGTGCTAGAGTGAGTAATGAATCAAAATTTACTGACTGCCTCCAGGACAGTCCTGAGAAAAGCATCTATTGTAATTGGACACGTAAACTAAGAAGAGGGCACAGGAAGTAACGCAAAAGAAGCCCCTTTAAAAGAGAGTTCAGTGAATTCATCTTGTCTCTTCTGATTCTTGTCTTGGATCTGAAGGAGCTCTTCTAGCTCTGGAGCTGGGACCCTGAGACCTTGGTGAGACTGTTCTTAAACCTTTCCTTTAGAATTCCACATGGTGACTGTAAAGACTGAATCTTCCAGAACTTCTCTTAAGGAATTTTCTTTTCAAAAGAGACTCTGTGGCTAAAGCTTTTGCTTCATTCGCCTCCAGGGCCCTCCAGGCCTCTGACTTTCCAGCCTTGGGCTCAAGGCCTAAATTCCCTCAGCTGAGGGTTAATTAGATCTTCCTGGGTCAAACTAGGGGATCTAAACAAATTACCTAGTGTGTTAGATTACTTATCCTCTCTCTCATTTCCTTTTTTCCTCTTCCTCTCCACATTTGTAAATAAACTTCCATAAAAGTAATTTTGACTTGAGGTTATTCTTTAATTGGGGATTGATAATTATTCAATTCCCTGGTGACCAAACCTTTTAATATTCACCCAATCCCTTTTTGCCCCTTACAGAACACACATGATTGCAGTTTCCCTATCTCCAGACCTTCATGTGATATAAATGGTCAATTATCAGGCCTCATAGTCACAAAACCATTGAATTATGAGGCCACTTGCCAGAATCTGTGCTGCTTTCTAGTATTCCCTGAGTACAATTAATGCTGAAAGAGGCTACTTAACTCCTCATAAAGAGTTAATGGACTCAAGATTCAAAATATGACAAACACTGATAATGGCAAACTTGGGGGGAGGTATTTATATATTTTGTTGTGACTGCATACTTGTTAAAATGGTTTTGTTTTTCCTTCTTTCAAATGGGATGGGTGGAAAGGCTTTCTAAAAAACATAACAAATAAATATGAGATACTGAAGCTTTTTTAAAGTACACACAAGAAAACAAAAGTAATCTATTTGTTGATTATTGTTGTCAGACAGGACAGATAGATCCATGAATGGATGGAGGGACAGACTGGCCAGTGGACATACAGACACAAATAGTCAGGATTTGCAAAGCATTTTACCTTTCTGCTATCTTATTTGATCCTTGAAACAACCATATGTTTCCTTCTAGCAGTTACTTATTGAGTTTACATTAATATACTTAAAAAAGAAAAGTAAGCTGTGCGCAAATTAATATTTTCAATATCATTATAATCTTTATTCTACTAAGCATCTGGAAATTCTCATTTTGTTAGCATTTGTTAAGTTTGGAGAAAAAAAATTAAGGAATACATTCTGTGAATCCTGGAAAGACTTCTGTGGACTGATGCAGAATAAAGTGAGTAGAACCTGGAAAACAATTTCCACATTAAAATAGTAAAACAAAGAAACAAAATAAATGGGTAGCTTTAAGACCTCTGAACAATGTATTGTAAGTCTAGAGGACTAATAATGACTTCAGACTTGGAATGTCAGGCAAATTTATCAACTGAGAAAAGGGCAAAGAGTTGAAATCTATATTCTATTTGGCAATATCTGCTAACTAGTAAAAAGCATAAGATCCAGGGGGCAGCTGGGTAGCTCAGTGGATTGAGAGCCAGGCCTAGAGACAGGAGGTCCTAGAGCCAGGCCTAGAGACAGGAGGTCCTAGGTTCAAATCTGGCCTGGCCTCAGACACTTCCCCAGCTGTGTGACCCTGGGCAAGTCACTTTACCCCCATTGCCTACCCTTACCAATCTTTCACCTATGGGTCAATACACAGAAGTTAAGGGTTTAAAATTTTAAAAAAAGCATAAGATCCAAAAGCATCATTTTAAAAGGGGTTTCAAAGCATTTCTAAGATTTAAAAACTGCATTTCTCATTCTTTCTCTGCACAAACCTATTAATATCACTTAACTTACCCTTTAAGGATCATCATATAAATAATTTCCGCAAAGATGTTTCCCTCTTGTTCTTCATTAGAGCATATCCCCTTAACATATAATGTCATTTTGTCCCTCTCCCAACTGTTTTACCTCACTTGTCTCTTTGAATAAGGTATACCCTATCCAAAACTTATTCTAATCATGGGTGCCATTCTACCAAACCTCAGTGATACTAAGGAGGACAAATTTGCTTCCTCAATAAGATTTCTAGTTCTTCTTGCTGATTACATTTCCATTGTACATTTGTATATAAACATCTGAAACCATGGATTATTTCTAGAATTTATTTTTCTCCTTTGAACTCTGAAGGAACTAGAGTTTTTTAAAATTATAATTATTTGTTATGCTATGCAATAGAGTTACAAAGTCAGGAGAGACAGAGGAGGCACCTACTATAGATAACTTTTTTCTTCCAGGGGTGGAGCCAAGATAGAGGAGTGAATTAGAGCAGCTCGGTATCACCTCGAGAATCCTCTCTGACAAAGATTAAAATATCATCACAAAACAAATACAAGAGTGAAAGAACCAAAAAGGAGACAGAGTGGAACACCTTTCAAGAAAAGGAAAAACCAAAAGGTAGGTAGAGATCATCTGGGGAACTGGGGTGAGGGGAAAACAGAGTCAGCAAAAGGCAAGGAGAGAAGAGCAAGTCAAGAGCAAGCCACACACCCCCCCACCCCTTCTACCCCACATCTACTGTCCCAGATTTGGAAACTAATCTCAAACTAACATTCATATTCTGTGATCCTGACTGGACAAATAGTGGTACAAGCCAACCCACACCACTTGAAATTTGAAACCTGTGGAGAAGTCCAAAGTCCCAGTTCAGGGCAGTCTGGGCTGAAGTGGGCTGATCCGTACGGGCCAGAGTGAAGCCAGGATTTCCAGTCTGAGCTTGGGATAAGGACCTAGTATGAAGTTTGGGATGGCTGATAATGCCAAATACCAAGTACTAAGTACTGATCTTTCTGCCTAAAGCTCAGGGTGGAGCTCCAAGACAGGGCAATCAAGGATGTGACTGATTGGATCAAGTACATAACAAGACCAAAAACTTGAGCCTAAGCCTAAGGCTAGAATTTGATCAGCCCTAGACCTGATCAAGGTCAGAGTGAAATCTAAAGCTTACATCCAAGTCCGAGGCAAGTCCTTAAGCCATCATCATCTCAAGGGTCAATTGAATCAACTGGGGGAGGAGGCTCTCAGAGCTCTCAGCCCTCAGACCCAGAAAATAAACTGAGAATAATATCAAGCAAGGACTAAAGTTTAAGAGGGTACCTCAACTTCCCAGAAAACAGAGCCTACCTATAATTAGATAGGAAAAACAAGCAAACAACAAAAAAAAGCACCTACTCTAAAGAATTTTTATGGAGACAAAGAGCAAGGTACAGACACAGAAGGGGACAGTGAAAGCAAAGGAAATACATGCAAAGTTGTGGGATCCATGTTGCTGAGAGGGGTTCAAGCTGCAGCACAGAATTCCATAGTGCCCCTCCAGAAATCTAAGAGAGGGGGCAGTTAAGGGCAGTTGGAGTCCTGGTATAAAAAAGCAGGTCTCCCTGCTTGCAAGGTCTTGGGTCTTTGGTCTTGGGTCCTGGTCCTGATCGGGCTGCTGTCTCTTTGGCTCTTGGATCTGAGCAGAGGGGCAATCTGGGTGGCTCTGAGCTGAGCCATTCAGTCACTGGCAGCCAAAGCTGTTTTACTTTTGTTAGACCTTCAACAATATCACAGTCTGCCTTAGTTTAGCTATCTAGGTTTAGGAAGAAGAATATTTTGAGACTTAGAGGGGTGATCAGCCATTCAAGATACTTTTCTCCCTTTGGGGGAAGGGGCTACTTTTGACATAGCTGTTTATATAGTTTTTTCTTAGCTATTAATCCTAAACCATTTTCCCTTTCCCATTCCCAGATATCATTAAACCCTTATCAACTAGGAATAGTGTCTAGATACAGATATTTTGGGGATATACTCACAACCTCCATAAGCCAAGTTCCTCCTACTTGTGACTCTGAAATTGATCCTAACCTCTGAGTCAGGGAATTGTTTCTAAGACTTCAAGCTTCACCTATTCTATCCTGTGGGGAAATAATTAACAGAAAGATATCATCATAAGGAGTTTAGCCTTTCCCCACTTACTATCTAGGCCCAGAAGTTATCAAGCCAGATTGTCTACCATTACCAAACGGTCAACTGACTTCCAACTGCTTAGAGGGAGGGAGGAGATAAAGGAGCATTTCCACAAGCTCCAGCCCCTCCCATTCAGTCAAGCCTGCTTGCATGTGCTTGTGTTTCTTCAAAGACCAGGGATTAGGGAGATTTGATTGTCACAGGCCCCTGCCAGTTTCCCTAATCCTACAAAGTCCAAAAGAAAAATATGGATTTGGTACAATAGATAACTTTTTCAAGGAATTTAGTCATAAAGGAGATTAGCAATACCAGAACCTAGCTGTCTAGGAGAAAGAGATTAAGTAGAAGACATGAGTGTGTATGGAGGTGGCAGGGAATGATCCAGTAGATAGGAAAGAGATTGAACATTAGAAAAAGAATGAAGATAATTGTGGTGTTGATTTGTTATAGAAAATGGGAAGAAATTAGATCAAAGGTACATGAAGAATGGTTGGCTCTTGGCAAAGACAAGAATTACCTTTTCACCAAAGACAAGAGTAAAGGAAGACATAATTGGGGGAAATATATGACTAATATGAAACAAAGAGTCCTGAGAAAAATGACAGTTTTTTTTAAAGTGAAGCATGAATCAAAGTCCTCAAGTTAGAAAGCTGAAGAAAGAGGTATAGGAGGAGGCTTGAAGAAGAACAAATACATTTGGAATAGCTACTGTGGTGATCAGGATAATGAACCAATTAGGAAGGTGTAAAAGGATTATATTACTTTAGTGAGAGCTGAGTTAATATAACATAAATTTGTAGTGTATTCAGTCTCCAAGGTTTCATGACTTTCTCAAGTCCCTCTCAGAAACCTCTCCCTTCCCATGTCACTATTGCTCCACTCCTGTTGCAACTGATTCCTGTAGCTCTTGTCTGTAAAGCCCTGAGAGCTTGCTTAGACATTGAAGATGCCAGAGTTATCTGCTATATCAGAATTTTACACTCGAATGGCAAGTGGAGTGACTCTATTGCTGGAGCCAGCCAAGACCCTGTTAAAAAAAAATAAGGGTGGAGGAGACAAAATGAGACTCTTTATCCACTGACTTTGACCCTGATGACCTTGTGAAAGACTAGAAAGATTTGCATTTCCCACTGCCCTGGGTAGTGGTAGTGTCCTGGGATCAGCAGTAGCTGTTGATTTAGTGTTTATTTGGGAGGTCTTTGAGGAGTTTGAGAACGTCCTCTTAATTTAACATCATGATGATGGTGAAACTGACCAATCCAATACAATCAGAAGGTGTGTGTTAACTGTTATATGTTGGCTGGTAAGGAAAAAATTGTCAAACATAGGCAAAGGA
This sequence comes from Gracilinanus agilis, assembly GCF_016433145.1. Lineage (NCBI taxonomy): Eukaryota > Metazoa > Chordata > Mammalia > Didelphimorphia > Didelphidae > Gracilinanus > Gracilinanus agilis. Next base: position 474,610,661 of record NC_058133.1, read on the forward strand.
TGCACAGCACTAGTTTATAATAAGAATTGCCGATGGACTGTCATTGCCTCTCTCTGTTCTCATATGGTAAAGCTTATCTCCAGTCCTAGTCTCACAGGAGCTAACACCAGTAAGGTACTGTGGGATTTCACCTAGTAAAAGAAGCAAAGGCTCTTCTTCCAGTAATTGTTTTTGTCCTCAAATGGTAGTAGTAGTCATGTCACCTGGGAGTTAGGGCAATAGCCAAGACAGGGTCTATATGACTTGAGACATGTATTTTACCTTTTAGTATCTTGCTTTTCTGCCTCTCTTTGCTTCCTCTATTTTACCACCTTGCTTCTTTTCCTACTCTCATTTACTTAAACTCTTACTAATTCCACTGAATTAAGTGCATGTATCCTGGGGAGAAGTGGCTGGGTGACTGGATGGTTGAGACAGGACCTGTCCAAAGGCCATCACAAACAGGAGCCTAGGACAACCTAGAACAGAATGAAGAAGGACAGATTCAGGGATTCCACATGTACAGACTCTTGAAGCCTAAATGAGAGCTGTTTTGTTGTTGTTCAGTTATGTCCAACTTTGTGACTCCGTTTGGGGATTTTTTGGCAAAGATACTGAGTGGTTTGCCAAATGTGCTCACTAGGGATCTGAAAATGTACAGGGAGAGAATTTACCTCTGTTTTAGGGGGAAACTGTTTCTGTAACACCTCTTCTTGCTATACTAAATTCTCTTTTCTAAAACTTAATTTTCCTACCTGTCTTCATTCACTTCTCCTCTGCTTCTGACTTTCTGGACTTTCCCACCTTTCCTCAGCTTGAGTCTCATACCAGAATATCCATTAGTCTCTGTAGCCTTCTCATACTGGTATAGTCTTCTGCCATGTCAGTCCCCTCCCATTGGTAAATTCTTTTAGGGACTCCATTTTTTTTTCCTGAAGAGCACAGGCAATCCAATATTCATTCCGTCCTCTGCTTCTGATTTTCTGGACTATGACATCGTGACCCCACATTGGTGTCTTCCCCAGACAACCCAGCTGTCCAGATCCCTTTTGTGTGTTGTCTTTCCTCAAAAGAATACTCTTTGGCATCAGGTGTTGCCTTTCTTTTTCTTTGTATTTATATTTCTAGCACTTGATCAGTTAGTGCTTAATAAATGATTATTCTTCGATTTTCCTATCTAGCTAATTTATATAAACTGATAATCATTGAAAATCTCTCACATGGAAAGAGGGCCTATAAGAGCTTAGCAACACTAGGAAAACACTCCCAAAGCCCTCAGCTGCTCAGAGTCCTAAAGAAAGAAGTTGGGTGGACCAGCAAGAGTGCCAGGAGGTCTGTAATACATTAAACTTAAATGTAACACTTCCCCCCCCTCCCCCCCCCCAAAAAAAGGCTTTGCTGTTTCACTTTTGCTCAGGTGGAATGGGCTTTAGATACTTTCTGTTTTGGTCCAGAGGACAAACCTGGGAATAAATGGTTAAAAACTAGAAAAGTTATTTAACAGACTAAATGGCAAATTCAGGATCCAAAGAATTCTTAAGAGTTAAGAATCTCACCAGTGTTTTTATCTAAAATCCCTGATGATTATGCTAAACAGCCTAAGGGCAATCATACATTTCTGAGGCAGACCAATTAGAGACTTTTTTTTTTTTTTTGAACCCTTACCTTCTGTCTTGGAGTCAGTACTGTGTATTGGCTCCAGGGCAGCAGAGTGGTAAGGGTAGACAATGGGGGTCAAGTGACTTGCCCAGGATCACACAGCTGGGAAGTGGCTGAGGCCAGATTTAAACCTAGGACCTCCTGTCTCTAGGCTTGGCTCTCAATCCACTGAGCTCCCCAGCTGCCCCTAGAGACTTTCTTATAAGTTGACAATGAGGCATTTTTGACTATTTTTTCCACCAGTCAATTCAGTTCATTTAAATACATAAGCATTTAGCCTATATCTTTCTATCTTGCTTTGCATTTTCATACATTCTGTTCCTTGGGATCTATGTTTAAAAGGGGAATGAGGAGAATAAGATTAATTCAGTATGAACTCTTTGGTTTTTATTTATTCAACTTTTTTTTTGCACGATGAAAATTTTTTTCTTGATAGAAAACAATAAAAAAGATTTGGAGACCTCACATCTAGACCACCACTATACATTAAAGATGAAGAAACAAAAGCCCAAACAAGATAAAGAACTTGCTTGAAATCCAAAGGCAGTGATTAGAACACAGGAAATCTTGTCTCCCATTCCAGTTTTCATTCCATTAATGGCAAATAGAGGCAGGGACTGAGTCTGTAATTTAATTGGTATAGGAAACTCTCAGAAATGAAGAAAAAAATTTATTTACCTACATAGGTTGATATATATATATATATATATATATA
>NC_058133.1:474613513-474660336 GCF_016433145.1 Gracilinanus agilis
ATTGATTTACCCAGGGTCACATAGCGAGGAAATACCTGAGTCCAAATAAGCATTTCTACTTTTTCTTCTCTCACTCTCTTCTTAATCTCTTACAACCCAGTATCTCAGATTATTCCACTGAAACTGCTACCTCTAAGGTTATCAGTTGTTAAAGGGATTTTCTTAATCTCCCCCTCTGTCAAACTGAAGAGGGGAAAGAGCAGGGTTTCTCAGTAGATCAGGGAAACTGACAGGCTCAGTGAGCAGGGAACCAGAGCTGAAGATTCCGTTACCAAGGAGACCAGGACACTGAGGAGTGGAAGTAGGAACTGTTTTCTGGCAGGAAGATTGTAAACCAGCAGTTGGTGAGTGAGCAGATAAAGGAAGCAGCTGATGAGGGAAGGGTGGTCTTTTCCTTAAGGATTTCTAGAGAGCAGGAGGTCTGGCTCTCAGGCAAGGGGCTGCTGTCAGTTGGCTGTCTATTGTGTTAGGGAGTTAGAAAATATTTTACAGATAGAGTAGATTAGGCCTGATGTGCCAGGCTGAAGAACCTGTCTTCACAAGACAGATAGAGGTAATATTAGGAAATTTTAGATAGTTATTAGGAATTATTTATTAGTGAGATTTAGTTTAGGTAGATTTGATTAACTTGGAAATAACAAAGAACTACCAAAGTCGTCAGAAAAACCACTCTTCAATTAGGAATAGAGATAGGTTCAATATTTGGTGAAACACAGAGCCCAGCTCTAAATACCACACAAGGCCCACACCCTGGGGACTCTGGGAACCGTATCTCTGGGAGAAGGCACTGTTAAATGCCAGCTCTGCCCTGGGAGAGAACACTGTGCTAAGTGCCAACTCCCCAGAGAAACAGAACCTGGGGGTCACTTTATACCTTCTGGGGAATTAGGTATGGTAAGTCTGCATAGACAAACCGCAAACGGTTTGGAAAGTAGCCAGCCTCAGGGGTATCAATGAGAGTCAGCTATGACCTGACTTCTGAGAAAATTTTAACATACCTAGAGAAGCTTCTAAAACAAATAAAAGGCATTCAACATTGGGAATATGTTCACAAAACCCACCCCCAATGGGGTCCCGAACAGTTTTAGGTCTTTAGTTCAAACCAAAACAAGTGTGCCTGGCACTGGGGTTTCTCAAAGGGCAGGGGTAAACTGAGACATCTAATTTCATGTAGATAATTTATATGGTATAAGATCAATAATCTCTCTTTTTCTCTTTTCTATCTTTCCATCTGTTCTTCTTTCTAAATTAAACAAAGTTTTTGTTAGATTGCTTTCCTCACTTTGTCAGACTCCTACATTTAACCCTTACACAATGATCTATCTCTTAGTTGTCAGATAGAATGGTTTTTTCTCAGTCCTCATTGTCCTTGACCTTTCTGATGCCTTTGACACTGTTGGTCACCCTCTCCTTCTTGATATTCAATTTTCTCTAGGTTTTATGGGACACCATTCTCTCCTGGTTCTCTTCCTACCTATCTGACCACTGCTTCTCTTTCACTTTTCCTAAATCTTCCTCCAGATCATTCCCTTTAACCATAAGTGTTTTTATGGTTCTATCCTGGGTCTTCTCTTTCTATACTGCTTCACTTGGTGATCTCATCAGCTCCTATGGATTTATTTATCATCTCTATACTGATTCTCAAATCTTCCTATCTTGCCCCAACCTCTTATCTCCAACAGTTTTTCAGGCATCTTAACTAGATTTCCAATAGATATCACAAACTTAAACATGATCAAAACAAAACTCAGGATCTCTTCCCCTAAATCTTCTCCTTTACTCTACCTATCCTATTACTGTAGAGGATAATACCATCCTTTCAGTTTTCAGGCTAACAATTTAGAAGTCTTCTTGGACTCATTATTTCTCACCCTTCATATCCAATCTGTTGCTAAGGTCTATTGACTTCATCTTCATCTCTAAAATATAATCCCTTTTATACCTTTGACCCTGTCACCACTTTAGTGTAGGCCCTTGTCACTTGATGCTTGGGCTATTGCAGTAGCCTGGTCTGCCTGCCTCAAGTCTCTTCTCACACCAGTTCATTCTCTATTCAGCCACCAAAGTGATTTTCTTAAAGTTTAAGTTTTACTCAGTAAACTCAGTAGCTACCTGTCATGTCCAGGATCAATATAAAATGCTCTATTTGGTATTTAAATCCATTCAAAATCATTCTCTTCCTTCTCCCACATTTCTGGTCTTCTTACCCTTTACTCCTCCTCCCATTCTCTTTCATTTAGTCATACTTGCCTCCTTGCTGTTCCACAAGCAAGATTCCCCATCTTTCAGCTCTGAGAATTTTCTCTAACTGTCCCCTGTGTTTAGAATATTCCTCATCTTTGCATTCAGGCTTCAAGTTCCAACTAAAACCTCACCTTCTATGGGAAACTTTTTGCAACTCCTCTTAATTCTACTTTTTTGTTTTTTATTCTTAATTCCTCTTTTAATTATTTCCTATTTATTCTGTATATAACTTGTCTGCACATATTTTTTGGTTTGTCTCCCACATTAGCTTATGAACTCCTTGGGGGGGGGGGGGAGAGGAACTATCTTTTGTTTCTTTTTGTATCTCCAGCATGTAGCATTGTGTATAGGATATAAGAGGCACTTAATAAATGTTAGTGATTGATTGGGGGGGGGGGACACTGTTTCCCTCTTTGAAAATATATCTCCTCACAACCTATGAGCATTCATTCATTCATTCATTCATTTTTATTATTTTATTTAGAATATTTTGCCATGGTTACATGATTCATGTTCTTTCCCTCTTCTCAAGCTCCCCTCCCCCAGTATTTATTTTGGACCAGAAATTAATTACCTCTGTAACTTTTCAATCAATTCTTACATTATGTTATAGGACAAAATTTCCAGATTTTAGAGGGAGTAGGAAGAGAATATGGGCAGCTAAGTTGCACATCAGATAGAGTGCCAGGCCTGGAGTCAGGAAGACTCATCTTTTTGAGTTGAAATCTGACTTCTGTTACTTAGTAACAATATGGGCAAATCCTTTAACCCTGTTTGCCTCAGTTTTCTTGCTTGTCAAATGAGCTGGAGAAGGAGATGGCAAATCACTCTAGTAACTGCTAAGGAACCCCCAAATGGGCTCACAAAGAGGTGGACAAGATTGGAAAATGATTGAACAACAGGGAAAGAATATTGTTGATAAACTGGAAACCAGCAATCCTGCTTCCCCACCAGAGAAATCACCATGATCAGGTTACTCATCTCTCTTAGATGACAGGTGTAGGTAGCAAACGTAGCATGAATAAGTACTGAGGCCCTATTTAGGAAGTTTCAGTCAGTGTCCTTTTATGAGTATCTGGGATGAGCTGTACTCGCTGAGGAGCTGGTAGTGGTCTGAGAAACATACGCTGGAAATTGGCAGGGTGGGAAGCTTCAGAGGAAAGCGCCAGTGAAGCAGCCGCCTGGACTGGTGTGGAGGGATGGGAGGGAGAGGGGAACCTCAGATGGTTTCTGTGGGTGGCCATCCGGGCACAAGATTGAACATAAAATCCTTAAGAAACATTTTATAGCTTGTTAAATACCACTGAGACCTGACTCTGGGCAATAAATTTCAGGTGTGAAGAATGAACAATTGCATGCAGAGCTGGTTTCCGTAGTGTAGTGGTTATCACGTTCGCCTCACACGCGAAAGGTCCCCGGTTCGAAACCGGGCGGAAACACTGCGCTTTTTGTTTATGTTGCTACATTACCTAGCAAACATTGTCAGGGAAAGGGGAACAAAGGATATAAAAATGCCTTTAGGTCACATGCCAGACAATTAGCTCACGCTGCTCGTGCTAGTGGTGGTGTAGAGAGAGAGAAGTGCATCCTCGCTTGCGATATGGGGCCGGGGGCTTCCACATGGATGTAATAACCTTCTCCCCTCACCGCTTCTTCTTGCATGCACCATTTGTCTTTTTAGGCTCAATGTTCTAAACACGAAACCCCCAGAAAAGGACCAAGCCCAGTAGAGCAGGCGTTTTGCTTCTCTAAGGGAGGATATAAAGCTTAAAAAAAAAAAAAAAAAAAAAAAAAAAAAAGGCTCTGCTAATGCGAATTTATCGCTGTTACCCTAACGGTTGGCTCAGGTTCAGTTATTGATACTAGCTCCTGCCCAGAATTCCTAGTTTCAACTTCAGTTAGGTTCCTGGAAGCTGCAGAGAGGAAAATGTCCGAAGCAGTGTTTTTTATAGTGGAAATCTGCTCCAGCTCTCGCAGGGAGCTGTTTGGTCACAGGCTAGAGTGCAATCTTGCAGCGTGCTGCATTTCTGTCTTTGGCTTTGTCTCCTATTAGAAAGCCTAGGGCTATGTCTGTGTAGGCACTTAAATAACATGTTGGGCTGTGTAATTGAGACCCGACAGGCCCAAAGAATATAGAAGAACCAATAAAATACGTTATTTTAAAAACATCGTACGCCCAACGTGGGGCTCGAACCCACGACCCTGAGATTAAGAGTCTCATGCTCTACCGACTGAGCTAGCCGGGCGAAGGGGAGAAAAAAGACTTCTTGTGGTATCTCAGAAGAAATATTGGTGTTAGGTCTTATTCTGGCGGCAGAAAGTTAAATACAACCATTTTCGGTTTCTTTCTTTAGCTCTGGATTTTCCTTTATTTTCTCTCTTGTGCCACAAGAAGTCAGGGTAGACAACGGTTAAGGTGAAACAGGCACTGAAGGGTGGAAAGGCCAGGAAAAGATAGTCTCCACCTCTCAGTTCTTCTTAGACATTTTTTTGTGCCAAAAAAATAGCACTTAACTTTTTCTTTTGTCTTTTAATAAGCTCCATTCCCCCAAGCTTGCTCAGAGTTGCTGGCAAGAAAAGCCCAGGGCAGACAGCATTAATGTATAGTGAACTTATTCCGCTTGGTAGCATAATATTTATATTAATTAGTCTTCAGCAGTAGATCAGTAAGAGCAGAGAGCGTTGATTTTGGTAGAGTGACCTGCAGTAGGAGGAGGAGACAAAAAATTCAATCTATATTCAAGTCAGGAAATGCAAAAGTAGGTTGGTGCAGAGGTTCAGGAAAGCTTCACTTAGGGTCTGCCTCCTGTCCTCAAAAAAAAAAAAAAAAAAAAAAAAAAAGTTACAAAGGGGGGAATTGAAGAGGGAATGCATTTTAGGCACCAGGTAAGTTTTGGGAGAAAATGTGGATCAGCTCTTTCTGAAAATTATGTTTCTTGATGCCTTTTGAGTGGGATGAAATAAAATGACCATCCACCCAGATTAGAGTAACAAACCTGGAGTCAGAGAGTGGATAGTATAAGAAGTAGTCTTTATTCTTTCTCAGGAGAAAGGGGGCCATTGTCCTAATGAGTGCCATGCCATGCATGCCATGCATGAGTGCAGATAAAAGGATTTTCTAGATTCCTAATGCATGATCCATACCCCACTCTGTCCAATACCCCATGGTCTGAGGGCTGAATTTACAATCTAGACCAGAAAGTCTCCCCAATCAGAAAACAAGAAGTTATACAGTGTCAACCTGGGAAAACACAACTACTAAAGTAGTCAGCAAAACCAGATCTTTAATCAGGAAAGAGACAGGTCCTTAATATTTCCCTGACCACACAGAGCCAAGTGCTAAATACCACACAGAGTCAAACCCTGGGAACTCTGAGGACAATGTCTCTGAGAGGATTACAGGGCTAGATGATTCTCATTGACAGGTTGTGAGCAGGTTTGAGAAAGAAGCTGTAGCCAGAGACTGGGGTATCAGGGAGTGGTCTAACTACAATGGATACAAAAAGGATGGTTCCTACATAGGTATTGGTCTTCTTGGGAATGGATCTCTGATACAATGGGGGAAACTTCTAAGACAAAAAGGGGACTTAACATTTGATTATGTCTACCAGTCCCACCTAAACTGGGATTATTAAGTCCTTTAAGGTCTATTATTCAGTCTGAAACAGAGTCAGTCTGGGACTTCCCTTAAGGTAATTTCCTAAGGGATAGGGGGCAAACTTGGGGGTTCCAGATTACCCATTGACAATAATAGCATGAGCTTTATCATGAGCTTCTACCAGGGAGGGGAAGGGTTATGGATGAATAGCTATGCCCTCAGGAGTGACTCCTCTGACTCCTAAAGGTCAGAGGAGATAAGGAGGTAGGATAGCCTAATGGTTTTCTTCCTTGAGAGAAGAGGCCACCCAACTCACTGGGCCTGTGGCAATAATGAAATGTCCTTGCAGTCTTATTCTACTTCTGTAACCAAAACAGGCTTTCATTCCCTAATGAGGTTTAGGATGGATGTCCACCTTGAGAAGAACAAATTAATTATTTTCAATTCATGTGCTTTGGACACAATGTAAAAGCAACACCTTTGTCGTTTTGTTTGTTTGTTTATGTCTCCAAACTACCCTTTCATTAATTGGCAATTTTTTTTTTTTTTGTCTCCTGGGTTCCTTTAGTCAAGTTTGATGTCATTCAGTTGCTTAAATAATATATCAGCTCCTTGGTCCCTGGTCAAGAACTTTACACTTATTCAGAGTTGTAACTAAGATGAGATGATCTAGGGATTTGTTCAGGGCACCAGTCCCCAGAGGGTCATGGAGGTGAACTTCGAGGGAGCCAGAGTACCAGTCCAGATCCCTTGATTATGCTGGACCTTCAATCATCAGAGGGGTTTATTGATCATTGTCTCATTCTCCCAACACTACATACTGGCCTGCTGGACTGAACCAGACAGTCTTCTTTTACAGGTCTCTTCCCTCTGCTCCTCTTGCTTCCTGGAATTGCCAAATTCTATCCCCATCTCTCACCACTTCATCCTTTCCTTTCAGAACCAAATTATTAAGTGCTCTCTTCCTCTTCAAATTATCTTAGATTTACAGATTGGGAAATCCTAGTAGCATAAAAAGTATTTAAGGACATAGACCATTTGTTTTTTCTTTTTGTAGAAAAAATGAAAATCTATCTGTGATGCTTTGCATATAGGAGACATGGGAAGACTGTAAAAGTGATTTGGTTTACCAGCATCCTAGGTAGAATTGTAATCTAGGAACCTGTGATAAAGCATCATACTCTTACCACTTCAGCTAGGTGGGGACACTGCTAAAGAAACAAAGTCCTAACCTGCAGGAAAATTAATGTTGTATTTCATGTTTCCTGCTTTGGTACATATGAGAACATAGATTTGGAGCTTGGAACTTGAAAGTATCTTTGAAGTCATAAAGTCTTATTAATTTTACAAATAAGGAAATTGATGCTCTGAGAATGACTTGCCCAAGGTCACAAAGGAAGGAAGAATCAACATCAGGATGTAAACTCATGGTCACTGGCTTTAAACTCAGGACTCTCCCTAATCTATTCCATTGATCTACCCTTCTATTTCTTACCCAGTACCAGAGTGTTTTATGATTACTACTGTAAGAAGGGAAAATTTATATATCTATCTATATATGCATATATATATATATTTAAGGTATGGTCGCCAGGAATCAATCAGATTTAGATTGATTCCATAATTAAAAATAGACTCAAGTCAGGAAGGCTTTTATGGAAGTTTATTCACAATTAGGAAGGATGAAGGTAGGGAAATAGAGAGAGAGACCTCTGCTGGTCCAGACCTGGTGAGAGTTCAGAGGTTAATTAAACTAGGCTACTAGCCACAAGGCCTTTGACAATTAGAGAGGCAAAGAAGCCTCCTTGAGAGTAGAGACTCTAGAAACGCCAAGGGAGGGGAAAGGAAGTCAGCCTAACTTACTCATGTGACAATTCAGAGGGAAGCCGCCTGAGATCTCACCAGAGATCCTTTTACACCAAGTTCAAAGCGGGAACTGCTTCCACAGGAAGTTACCCTGTCACTTGATTTGTTTGATTTCTTGATTTGTTACTTATTGTCATGTGTGGGTCACAGATCTCCCCTCCCCACACAGGGATGACATTATCTCTGATGGCTAGAGTTTTAACTATGAATGGGGGTGAGCTAATTCCATTTACACAATCCCCCCTGATGATCATTTGGGGTGCCTAGTCATCCCAAGTGATCATTTTACATAATCATCTTATACCCTCAAAGGTCTTCTAACTGCAATAGTTAGAGATAAGAGGGGAATGGAAGAGAGAGAACATGAAACCAATGTTTGCTAAGCGCATTGACAAAAAACCAATTGGGGGCAGTCCCCTATTAACATAAAATGTACATTCAAAGTAACTGTTCAAACCCCATCAGTTCAATCAATTGTACCCCAAAGTTCATTCTGGATCTCTTGATGCAATGTAGATTCTTCAGGCATATTTCTTTCTTTCTTTTTTTTTTTAAACCCTTGTACTTCGGTGTATTGTCTCATAGGTGGAAGATTGGTAAGGGTGGGCAATAGGGGTCAAGTGACTTTCCCAGGGTCACACAGCTGGGAAATGGCTGAGGCCGGGTTTGAACCTAGGACCTCCTGTCTCTAGGCCTGACTCTCACTCCACTGAGCTACCCAGCTGCCCCTGTCTTCAGACATATTTCTGCAAATAGTTCATTCTCTGGATTAAGGAATCAGCAAGCTTCTTTCCCTGAGAATTTTTTCTCGAACAAAAAATTAAATCTTGGATTTTATAAAAATACAATCCCCCCTGATGAGGGTATTTAAAAAAGAAATACCCAGATCAGCTCAAGATACATGGTTGAGTTATGGTGTTGTATGACTAAATTCAAAAGAAACACAAAAACATAAAAAGAAAATCAAATAGAAGAAAAATGAAACTTTGGAGAAAGAAAACATTTAAAATCAGAATCAAAATATCAAAATCTATGTATATAAAATTTCTGAATAAACAAAAATAAATTCATAACAGGCCCTTGTATTAGGGTTGAATTAATATAATTTCCATTCTACTAGTCTGTAGAACAAAATGCAGTAATACTGCACTTACCCATTTGCAGCCAAGACTACAGAAAGTTGCCATTCTATAAGAGAGAAAAAAGGACCAGATTTATATGCAAGGGAAGTGTCTGTCATTCCCTGGTCTGATTTACCTTCACTCTCAGGAATATATGGGTGAGCCTAGATGATGGCCAACCTTTGGTACCTGCCTGGCAGTGTAGTTCAAAGAGTCCTACGTCTTAACATATGTTAAGCATCGCAACTTCAAGTCTTACACTGAGTTCAAGTCCTTAGTATTGGCATGGGAGTTCCTCAATCCCACCTGTATTTGTATGGTCTTTTTGACCTTGTGCTCTTTGGCACTGTGCAGTTTTTCTCATCAATCCCATTGGGTTTGTTCGGTCGGTCTCCATGACCTTGTGCCTTCTTAGTACTTTTTAATGGCTCTTGTGATCCCTTCTCCTGGAATCAGACAGAAGCATTAATCACAGTTCCATAAAATTTAACAATAAATTTCAGGTTCCCAAAGTCTAAAGCCTTGTGAGTAAGTAGTAATATTACAGCAAATATATATATTTAAATTATAGCACTGCAAAAAAAATATAAAATACAAAGATTAGTAGTAATTATATGTACTTTAAGTACAAGAAATGAGAAAAAGGGAAAAAATAAATTATTTTACTAAAAGATAATAGGAAAATCAATAAGAAAATTAAAAATAAATTCAGGGAAAAAAGAAAGAACAAAAAAAAATACAATATGATTCCAAAAACAACATCTATCAGTCTATGAACTGTTTTCTCCAATTCACATAACAGGAAACAGTCAATCAGTTTCAATAGAAGATGCTCTCTTTACATATGAGCCATGAATCCAAGAATCCTTTTCTCCCAATTTTTATAGCTGTTGGGTTGGTTAATAGTATTTCAAATGGCCCTTCCCATGAAGGCTGAGTTGCTCCAGTGAGCTGGAAATTCTTTATATACACCTTCTCTCCTGGGTTCAGGTCATGAAGTGAAAAGTCTATTGGTCCTGCTTATATTGCAGTTCCAGATTCATGGAGTTCACACAGTTTGTGTTGCAATTCCTGTATATAAGAAGCAATAGAAGTATCTCCTCCTAATAGTGATGTAAATGCAGGAGAAAAAGGCTTAGCCTTTATAGGGGTATGTCCAAAAAGCATCTCATATGGTGAGATATGTAGATCTCCCCTGGGCCTGCTTCTAAGATAAAATAGAGCTAGAGGGAGAATTTCAGGCCATTTCAGATGTGTCTCAGTGCATAATTTGCCAATCATAGATTTAAGTTCTCTGTTCATCCATTCAACTTGGCCTGAGCTCTGGGGATGATATGGTACATGGAATTTGGGAGTTATCCCCAAACAGGAATATATTTCAGATAAAACTGAATCAGTAAAGTAACTTCCCCTGTCCGAGTCAATATGTACAGGCAGGCCAAAACGAGGAATGATTTCTTTTAAAAGCACCTTGGCAACAAAAGCCACTGTGGCTCGGGCAGTAGGAAATGCTTCTGGCCACCTGGTCAGTTGATCCACTATGACTAGACAGAATTTATATTGTCCAGCCTTGGTGTTGTTATGAAATCAATTTGCAGGTGCTTTATAATATAGTTTAAGATCTGGTGCCACTAGGCCACCATCTGTCACATTTTTTTCCATTCCTTCCCTTCATAATAATAACTTTGTTATTATTTTTTTCTACTTTTATAAATTAGGTTTTTGGTAGTTTGGTATGGCACTGAATAAGTAAGTTAATTTAGGTAGGATTGTCATTTTTATTACATTATTTCATCCTACTCATGAGCAATTAATGTTTTTTTAATTGGTAAGATCTAGTTTTATTTGTGTGAAAAGTGTTTTGTGTATTGTGTTCATATAATTCTTGCATTTGTCTTGGCAAATAGATTCCCAGGTATTTATATTGTCTAGAGCGATTTTAAATGGAGTTTCACTTTCTAATTCTTGCTGCTGAGCTGTGTTGGAAATATATAGAAATGCTAATGATTTATGTGGGTTTATTTTATATCCTACAGTTTTGCTTAAGTTATTATTTCATTTAGTTTTTTAGTTGATTTTCTAGAATTTTCTAAATGTGCCATCATATCATTTGCAAAGTGATAATTTAGTTGCCTTATTGTCTACTTTATTTCATTCATTTTCTTTTTCTTCTCTAATTGCTAACGCTAGCATTTTTAGTACAATATTAAATAATAATGGTGATAATGGGCATTCTTGCTTCATTCTTGATCTTATTGGGAAGGCATCCAAATTATTCCCATTGCAGAAGATACTTGTTGATGGTTTAAAATAAATACTAATTATTTTACGGAAAGGCCCTATTATTGCTATGCTTTGCAGTGATAACCAAACTTTTTAAAAAGGGGGCCAAAGGAAAGGAAATGCTCATCTGTCAGTCTGTTTCTAAGGCAACTCTTTCAAAGTTTCATTGTATTGTATCCTACTCATTGTATTCATCAAATTAGGAATAATGTCAGGTGGTTGAATAGAACATTATAAGGGGCTGCATCTGGCCCTTGGGCCGTAGTTTGGCCATCACTGGTCTAGAAGCATTAATTCCTTTCCTGACTTCTGAAGAGATTGGTTCCAGAGATTTATTCTCTTCCTGGTGTTTGGAGTGAGTGGGCTGAGATCCTTGGCTTGGAGAGGAGACCTTCTCCCTGGAACCTGCGTCAGCTTGCTGGGTTAGTGGCTGAGATTCCTGCCTTGGCTGTGGAAGAGGCTATGTTGGTAGAACTCTGGCTGAAGATACCACCAGGACTCTGACTAAGAATTACCAGGAAAGACATATGGAGACAAAGGATTTAGGGAAGCCCCTGCCAGGACTGAACCTGGTAGGGTTGGTAGGATTATTAGAATCCGTCTCTTTATCTACATTTTTCCACTTTTACTCTTTCCACCTCTTTGTAAATAAAGCTGCTAAAAGTAATTTTGACTTAAGCTTTAATATTTTAAAATCGTCAACCACAATATTACTTTATAATTCTCATATTTAGTCAAGAACCTAAATTTAAACTCTTACAAATGTTTGGAAGTCTTCTATTTTATTAAATGACCATACTTTCCCCTGCAAGAATACAATTAATTTTGCTGGATAGGTGATTCTTGGTTGTAGACACAATTTCCTTGCTTTCTAGAATATCATATTCCATGCCTTCTGGTCCTTCAGTGTGGATGGAGTCAGGACCTGTATTATCCTAACTGTGGTACCATGATATCTGAATTGTTTCTTCTTAGCAGCTTGTAGTATCTTTTTCTTGGGCTTGTAGTTCTTGAATTTGGCTATAACATTCCTGGGCATTGTCAATTGGAGATTAAATGCAGGAGGTGATCTGTGGATTCTTTCAATCTCCACTTTTCCCTCTTGTTCAAGAATGTCAGGGCAATTTTCTTGGATAATTTCCTATAGAATGATGTCTAGGCTTTTCTTTTTGTCATGATTTTCTGGTAGTCCAATAATTCTTAAATTGTCTCTCCTGGATCTATTTTCCAGGTCTATACTTTTATCAATGAGGTGTTTCATATTTTCCTTGATTTTTTCATTCTTTTGATTTTGTTTTATAGATTCTTGCTGCCTTGTAAAGTCATTTGCTTCTAGTTGAATTCTAATTTTTTAAAGACTGAATTTCATCCCTGGTTTTTTGGTCATTCTTCTTCTGGTCTGTTTTTCTTTGTAGGTCATCTTCCACTTTTTTGGCCTCATTTTCAAGCTGGTCAATTCTGGCTTTCAAGATACTATTTTCTTATTTTAGTTCACATGCCTCTGCTTCCATATGACTTATTTTGCTTTTTAAGTCCTTTCCCCAATTGTCTTCAGCCTCTCTTAATTGTTTTTTGAATTGTGTTTTGAGTCCTTCCAAAGCCTCAATCCAATTTGTTGGAGTTTCTGCATTTTTGCTTGGTGTTCCTTGGTTCTCCTCTGTTCCATTTACTATTCATTATCTGGAAAGAAATGTTGATTATAATTTCTTTTTCTTTTTCTGTTGTTTACTCACATTTTTTCCTTCTTCCCCCCCTGTCATTGGCTGTAATCTCGTTCCTCTGATTATTTGCTGGGTCTGCGGGTTTGGGCTATTCTCTCCTCTTAAAGAGGCTTCTTCTCTGCTCTGCTGATTGACTAGATTAGGCTGATGGAGTATTAATGAGCCCTGAGGTCAGATCTTCCCCAGCTGGCAACAGAAGCTGAAAGTATAGGTGGAGGGGAAGGTACCCTATAGCAGCCACCACTCTCTATCTTGGGTTTCAGCTTCTCAAGGTTTTTGCATCAGGGCACATCCAGCTCCACAGATCAGCTCTGCCCCGACTTAATCTAGTTTATTAATAGGGCAGATAAGAAGCCTTCAGAGGGCAGGGAAACTCATTCTCCAACACCCTTTCCCCACTGACTGAGCTGAATGACTCAGTAAGACTCCTGCTGACTGGGATCCCAAGGTGAGGGCTACAACTGTGACAGAATACCTTGGTAACAGGGTGAGAAGCAGAGCTACTTTCAGGTTCCACACTTTCACCTACACCTTTGGCTTCTGCCACTAGCTAGAGAAGATCTGACCTCAGGGCTCATATTAATACTCCATCAGCCTAATCTAGTCAATCAGCAGAGCAGAGAAGAAACCCCTTCAGGACAGAATACTGCAAACCCACATGGTAGGATTCTGATTTTTAATCCACTCTGCTAAGATTGCCATCTGTGCATTCTCCATCTTGTTTTTCCCTTTTAATCCTGCTCTTTCTCCTTTCACTCTTTCCCTCCACCCCAGTGTTTTGCTTTTAATCACTCCCCCCATTCCCTCCTGCTTCCTTATAATGCTCCCCTTCCCACCACCCTTTCTTATTCCCCTGATACTTCTATATTGGGTAAGATAGGTTTCTATACTCCATTGAATCTGGCTGTCCTTCTCTCTCTGAGCCAATTCCAATGAGAGTAAGGTTTAAGTATAGCCCATCGCAACCTCATCCTCCCATCCACTATAATAGTTCCCCCCTAGCACCTCTTTATGTGATATAATTTACCCTATTTTACTTCTCTCTTCCCATTTTTCTTAGTGCAATCTTCTTCACCTCTAGGGTTTTCTTTGCATATCCTCCTAAATAGCTTACTACCTTTCTCTATATATACTTCTTCTAACTATTATGATAATGATAAAAAAATTTAAGAGTTACCAGATATCACCCATCCATGTAGATATATAAACAATTTGACCTAATTGGAGCCTTGAAATTTTTTCTCTTTTTTATTTACCTTTTTATGCTTCTCTTGATTTTTATATTTGGACATCAGCTTTTCTGTTTAAGTCTGATCTTTTCTTTAGCAATACTTGGAAATCTTCTATTTTATTAAATGACCATACTATACCCTGAAAGAGTATAGTCATTTTGGATGGATAGGTGATTCTTGGTTGTAAACCCAGTTCCTCTGCCTTTTGGAATATCATGTTCTCGTCCTTCAATTTGGAAGCTGCCAGATCCTGTGAAATCCTGACTGGAGCTCCATGATATTTGAATTGATTTTTTTCTGGTGTTATATTGAATCTCTGGGACCTTGAAGTTCATTCAATGATTGACAGATAAGTCTATTGGATAGAATGTTCCCAGAGAGGCATGCGAGAGACAGGAGGGGGCAGTTGAGAACCCTGAGAGAGATTCTGGGGCCTTTTACCTGTCCTGAGGCTAGAGATGGGTGTGGATCCTGGTCTTGGAGTGAGAGAGTTGCAAACACTACTCTGCAAACTCTTCCTGTCCTTCATATACCGTTATCAACCTGTACTTGACTACCACCTTGGTGTCTACTGCACCTAGATATTAGGAGTTTCATCATCTAGTTATCTAGGCTTCCCAGGGCCCAGGAGGGATCCAGGAAGTGGGCAGGAGATGAAGAAGAGGGTGGAAAGGGTGGATATATCTCAACTGTCAAGGCTTAAGATCTACAGAAGAAGAAGCTGAAGATTTCCCAGCAGTTTACCTACTCTGGTTTAGCCCTGGCCAGGCTGAACCAGAGGGAAGCTAACATTTATTCTTCATTTGCCAACAGTGAGAGTTTCATTAGTAACAATTAAAGTAAGGTCTCCTAATACCTCAGTCCTTTACCCTTATCCTTCTTATTTATATATATATAAAGTTTAAAGTACCTTCCTAAATCAGTTTCAAAGCTTGTTTTGGGAAGGGAGTCAACGCAGTCAGAATAACAGAATATCAGTTAACCCAGCTGAAGAGCCCAATTAATATATCAATTAACCCAGGTGGGTCCTGAAGGGATAAACCTCTTTGACCTGAAGTATCCTGCCTGGGCAACTGTTATAAAGGAGAAGTGTCATCTTATCCTCTCTGTACATCATTTCTACTACCTCAAATAGATACTAGTGACCTCCTTTAATATAACACTGGCTACTTGCAGTATTTTCTCCTTGATATGGGAGCTGTTAAACTAACTTGGCTATAACATTTCTGGGAGTTGTCATTTGGGGGTTTATTGCAGGAAGTGATCTGTGAATTCTTTCAATTTCTATTTTACCCTCTTGTTCAAGAATATCAGGGCAGTTTTCTCTGCTAATTTCTTGTAAAATGATGTCTAAGCTTTTTTTTTTTTGTCATGAATTTCAGGTAGTCCAATAATTGATAAATTGTCTCTTCTGGATCTATTTTCCAGGTCTATAGTTTTATCAATGAGGTGTTTTATATTTTCCTCAATTTTTTCATTCTTTTGATTTTGTTTTATTGTTTCTTGATGTCTCATGAAATCATTAGCCTCTATTTAACTAATTTTGATTTTTAAAGAATGAATTTCTTCCATGACCATTTGGTCCATTCTACTTTTCATGGAACTCTTTTCTTCATTGAATTTTTTTGGCCTCTTTTTCCAGTCGACCAGTTTTGCTTTTTAATCTGTTATCTTTTTTTGCATTACTTTCATTTCTTTTTCCCATTTTTCTTCAACCTGTCTTATTTTGTTTTTGAATTTCTTTTTGAGTTTTTCCAGCACCTGAGAATAGTTCCCTTTTTTATTTGAAGTTTTACATGTGGTTGCTTGGATCTCACCATCCCCTATTGACTCTGTGCCTTGCTCTTTGTCTCCATAGAAATATTCTAGGGTTAGATGTTTTTTTTGCTGCTTATTCATTTTCTTAGACATTTTTTTTTTTTTTTTGCCCACGGACTTGGAGTTCTGAAAGCTGCTAATTCTCTCTCCTCTGCTGATGGCTTGCAGGACTCAGCACCCTGAGTTTTTTTTTGCTCTGAAGTTAAGGGTTTCATCGCAGTGCAGGCTTGAAAGGGCCTGGCATAATGAACTTCTGGGCCTCACTGGGGGGCTGGTGTCAGGTACACGGACTTTAAGGGGTGGACCTGGAGTGTGGGATGTTATGTTGTTGGTGTAGGTAGGGTCCCAGGATCACAAAGTTGGCCTATTTCCAGGCTTGGAACCTGGCACAGTAGGTGGGGGAGGGTTTGTTGGCCAGCAACTCCTCTATGTGCAGCTTTGTTTCTGGTTCCCACTTATCCCATGAAAATTGACTGTTGTGTTAGTTAAAATCACCTGGGGTTCTATTTGGAAGGATTGAACCTCAATATAGTGTTTGACAAACTTCTGTGGACCTGTGGGGGTCCTTAAAACTACATTTCCCGTGGTCCAACGGGTTTCATGGGTTTCCTGTTTTGGATGATGTATTCAAGGTGAGGGACTGTTTGAAATTAGGGGGAAGTGACTTGGAGCTTCCTCTTGAGTTACCTGAGCTGGAGGAGAGAGGAAGGTAAATGGCTGAGGTGAGGTTGGAATAGGTTTTTCTTACAGGCGTGTGGTCAGTTTATCTCTATCAGCATGGCTTTTATTAAAATACTATTCTCCCTTTTGATCTCGACCATCATCATTTTTAATCATAACACTGTCTACCCTTCAAGTTGTGTTCAGGGGGAGATCCCCCTCAATACATCTTGCTGTTGGTTTTTTGAGGCACTGTCATTTAGAGGCACTTTTTAAAGATTGGTTTGGAAGGGTTGTCAGAGAAGTTTCAGCTTTCTCTACTACTAAGCCACCATCTTGGCTCTGCCCTACTATTCTTTTTCAATTTTGCATTAGTTACTCTGTTAAGACCCTGCAACTGAAAAGCTTATGTTGATGACCTCCACTAATAATGGTTATGTTACAATATTTCAGAATTAGCTTATAGTAATTGATCCATGTACCTCATGGATCACAGGGGGAAATTGTAGAACCAGACATTGTACATGTATTTTCTTTAAGTAAATATTATTGTGTAACCATATTCTGCATAACAAACCTAAAACTTGTAAGGAGTAAAAATTATGGTTGGACTGAATATTTAAGAGTTTTGGTTGCCAGGAATTGATTACACAGTTCCAAATGAAAGACCTAAGTCAGGATGCCTTTTATGGTAGTTTATTTACAAACAGAAAGAGTAAAAGTAAGGAAAATGAGAGAGGGAGAGAGATAATTACTCTGACCTGGTTCAAAGGTCAGAACCAAGCAGGGCTTCAGAGGCCCCAGCAAAGTGGGGCACAGAGGTTAATTAAACAAGGCTTCTAGCCAGGAGGCCTTCTCCAAGACAAGAGGCCTCTTCAGAGACTAGTGCCTCCAGAAAGACAAGGAAAGGGAGTCAGTCTTTCACACACCCATGTGACAATCCAAAGAGAAGCAGTTTGATGTCTCAAAACTGATCTCCTCCATGACCAAGTTCAAAGGGCAAAATCTCCTTCACAGGAAGTTACCATTATATTTAAAAGATAGTTATTTGCATCACTTCCTGCATCCATCCTCCAATTCGACGTGGACAAATGGCAGCTTCAGCCTTGCTTTGGACTGCCCAAGAGGCAGTCAATTGTTTTTGATTTGTCGATCACTAGCACACATGGGTTATAGACCTCCCCTTCCCCACATAATTCTAAGTGGGGTGGGGTGTTTACATTCCTGATGGCTAAAGTCTAAAGAATAAATAGGGGAGAGCTAATTCCATCTTCACTCCTCTTCTTTGTCTCTGAGTGAAAAGGCTCATGAATTCAAAAGTTCAGTTTTCCTCTCTCTAAAGTTAGATACCATAGGCTTAAACTTTCCCACAATCCTTATCATTCTCTGTACTTTGAATAAACTTTAATCTTAGTACTTGAGATTATCTCCAGTTTATCTTTTATATATCTCATGTGTACATAGTTGTATATATGGTATTTCTCTCAATAAACTGTGATCTCTGAGAGCAGGGACTGTTTTCCATCTTTCTTTGTGCCCCTAGCACTTAACATAATGTTTGACACAAAGAAAGTGAGTAATAAATGCTTCTTGGAAGACTGACTATATTACTTTATATAAACACTTTGTGTTTATTTGCTTACATGTGTATTATATAACCTCAGGAGAATGTAAACTCCTTGAAAGCCAAGATTAATTTGTTTTTGTATTAGTAGCATTAGTTCCTTGCACAGAGAAGGAACTTATTACATGCTTTTTGAACTGAATGAATTAAATTAGTACTAGTCTCTGCCATTAACTGGACTTCTAGTCAAAACTTCTGGTAGTGTTTTGTGAACTATTTATGGAACTTACTGCTTTCAATCTCTTTCTCTTCCTCTCAACTTCCAACTCCCATCTCTCCTGTGTAATTGAACATTTTCAAGAAACTGATTCTTGACCCAGTCTAGGCTCTTTCATAGACTCTCATCTGGTATCTTTCTGCTCTTTATTGAGGGAAAAATTTTTCTTTAAGATCAATGAATTATCTAATGACTAGAATGCTTTGACCTTGAGGAATCCAACAGGTGATACTGCAGATCTATCTATGTTCTTTATTTCAGGAGAGAGCCTGCAGGAGAGCCATAGGAAAAGAAGGTAAGAGGAGAGAATGGAGAAGGAAATAATGATGATGAAGAGCAATATGTATTTTCCACTTACTAAGAGAGATATCTGAGTTTAAATGATCTTAGGGAGGTCACACAGTGACAGTAGTAAAAGGAATATACTAGCAAGATTCAATGAGGACTCTACCAATACAGAAGTGTGTTTTGCATGATAACATATGTACGACCTAGATAAAATTGCTCACCATCTTAGAGTGGGGGAGGGAAGGAAGGGAGATGGTTTGGATCTTATAATTTTGGGAAATGTCTGTTGAAAGTTATTATTACATGGATTTTGGAAAATGATTATTTTTGAATTAAAAAAAGAGGTAAAGATCTATGGTAGTATAAGTTTTTTCATTAAAAAATTTAACAACTTTTTTCCAATTACATATAGAAACAATTTTTGACATTTTGCAATTAAGATTTTCTTCCTTATTTCCTTCTCCCTCCCCAAGACTATAAATAGTCTGACATGGTTTTAACAGTGCTCTTAAGTAATACCTATTTTATGGTAATGTAAATTTTGAGGAAAAATATAAGCTCTTCCATGGGCCCAGTTTTAGGGAGTTGGGGAAGCACTGGATAATATGATCTCTACATTTTCTTTCAGTTCTAACATTGTGTGACTCACTGATCTTTCCTCTACCAGTAAACAAAATTCAGTGATATAATTACTATAAAGTATTATGAAATGGTTAAAAAAAATAAGGTAGGTTTTGGATGGTCATCTCTCTGAATATGAGTTAACTTGGAAATAAGCATAATTTTAGGAACAAACACGAGTGGGAAGAGCACTTTTTACCAGCTGTGAAATTAGCCCAAGAGTTATCTGTCCTCCAGAAGCACCTTTAATATGGAAATTAGATTTCGGTAGAAGGAATGTAGTGATTTTTTAACTTCAAAAAGAGAGGAACCAACTAGTCACAGAGTAATGAGAGACTGCAGTGCTATTTAGAGTAGTAAGAACAGGAACAATACTTCATCTTAGGGAAATGACAAACTTGACAAAAGACTAGTGTGAATGACCCAATCATTGGGTTGATGACTAAGATTGGATATTTCATATATTCTTGGGGTAGAGTGTCAGGACAGAGTCTTAAGTTAGAGATGGGGCAGGAGTTAACGAAGAGTTAAAATGAATGACACTTAGCACCAGCAAGGCTACTAACAATCTTGGTTTATTCCATCATGCTCTCCTCCAAAAGGTTTCAGGTTTCTGCTTTAAGATTCTGCTTCTGCTTGCTTTCTGAGCAAGAAATAATCCCTATTTAATCTATTTTGCCAAGCTGGCTCATTATGGGAATCAAACAATCAACAAACATAATTTTGACTAGAGTGTGGCATCTGGAGCCAAGGAGGGAATTTCTTCCTACCCTCCATATCTTTATCAAGGTTACATTGTTCTCTTCTCTTCAACTGTAATCCTCTTTGTGAATTTACAAAATGAGAGGAGAGAGAGTCCTTCACAGTTGGATAAGAGTAAGACTAGTAATCCTGGGAGATTTGTGCCAGCATTTATAGTAGATGCAGAAATAATAATTGATGTTTATATGCTACTTTAAGGATTAAAATGTTGTGAAATAGAAAGTATAGGTATTAATTTCCCCTTTGTAGTGATAAGAAAGTTTCTATTTAGAGAGATTAGATGATTTACCTAAATCCACACAATTGGCATGTGTCAGAGGTGCTACTGAAATCCAGCCTTCCTGAATTCAAGTCTAGTATACTATTCATTGCCTTCTAACACTTATGAATCAGGTCAGAGAGCTGACATCTCCCTATTTATTACTCACATTTTATTCTTTAAAAAATTTGTTTTACTCCTTTTTAAAGCCCAGACTAAAGATATTCCTACTGGTTCCTTTTTATCCTTCTTGCTTGGTAATCTTTTTTGGATCAAACTGTTAAGAAATCCCTTCAAAACTTATATTAAAATTATGTCTTGTTCTGGTCCCCCTGATGAACTCCTACCCTGGCCATCAGTAATATTTGATAAGCAACTAGTAAAAAGGGGCAAGAGCAGGAAATTAGATTGTAAAGGTGTATCTAGGGTAAGGGGTGAAAAGGGGTTTTTATTGGGTAAATATTAAAAGGTTGGTTGCCAGGGGATTGAATAATTATCAATCCCCAATTAAGAATAACCTCAAAGTCAAAATGACTTTTATGGAAATTTATTCACAAAATATAGGAGAGTGGAAGTAGAGAGATGAGAAGAAGGTAGAATAAGAGATTTGTATTTAAGTCTGGGCTTTACTCTGGCAGGGCTCCAGAGGCCTAGCCAGAGCCTAAAAGTCAATTAACAAGGGTTTTAGCCACAAGAGCTTCTTCCAATCAAGGGAGCCTCCCAGAGGCTAGTACCTCCTGGGAGGTTAAAGGAGTCAGCCTTCTTTACTCACCACGTGTAGTTCTAAGAGAGAGATTTAAGAGTAGTTTCATCAAGGTCTCAGAGTCCCAGGTCCAGGTCACAAACCAGAAGCACTCCTTCAGGTCCCGTTCATGAACCAGGAGAGTCCAGCTCACTGAGGTCTCTTTTTAAAGGGGCCTCTTTTGCATCATGTCCTGGGCCTTCCTCATAGTTTGCATGTCCAATCACAAAAGACGCTTTTCTTAGGACTTGCCAAGAGGCAGTCAGTAAATTCTGATTTGTCACTCATTCTAACACACGTGGGTTATAGACCTCCCAACTTTTGAGTTAAGTAGAGATGCTGTCACCTTTGGTGATTAAACCTAAAGATGGACAGGGTAGATTTAATTTCATTATCACACTAGAAGTTACAGATAAGCTATCCTAAAATTCAAAGGAACATAATTTTAAAATTGGACCATTATGTTAACAAAATTTCTTGGTTATATATGTTAAGAGGCAGCTAGTTGGTACAAAAGACATGAGTCCAAATTTAGCCTCAGAAACATCCTACTTAAATGATTTTGGCTAAGTCACCTAACTTCTGTTTGTCTATGAATCACTGCCTTGTTGTGGTGAAGGGCTTGTGTAGCTCAATGACATTCTGAGCTATGCCATGTAGAGTTATTCAAGTTGGGGCAGGTCATAGTGGAGAGTTCTGACAAAAGGTGATCCTTGGGAGGAGGAAATGGCAAACCACTCCAGTATCTTAAGAAAATTCTATGGACAGAGGCCCACAGTGTCACAAAGGGTTGGACATGACTGAACAATAGCAACAACAAATATGTGTTGAATGAGCAGATGCTATCAGGTGCTTAGGTCAGGATTCTGGTTTTATGATATATAAATTCCAGACTCCATGGTTCCAGAGCAGCAGAACATCTAAATGAACTGATAACTTTGAGGTGACCATGGCCATACTAACTTTTAAGTTTTGTCTTTAAATTTGAGATGATTTTGATATACTAATGAACTAACCTCAAGGTGGTACAGATTAAGAATTTGTCTGTCAGCCCCAAACCCCATAAAAATGAGATCCCAAATTCCTGTCCCTAAACCCTCTTCCATCTTCAATAGGTCCATGTTTCCTAGTGCTCTCATCTAATCCATGGATATGTGAGTGATACTCTCTGCCTCTTCTTCTCATCCTCTTTTTCTAGGCTACCTACCTTTCTTCATCATCCCATTCCCTGTCCCCATGTTGTCTCCCTTCATACCCTTCACCACTTTTCACTACTTGTCCCTGCACTTTCTGTCCCGTTTATCCTCACATCCTTTTTCTTTATTAAAGTGTATTTGCTGTCCCATTTCCCACTACCAATTGTGGTCTTTCCCATTAAGTACCCAAAGAACCATGTGTGTCTGCTCTTATTTCATAATTTAACAAATTACCAATTCAAGACAATATAGTTTATAAGAAAATTAGATTAGGTAAAGCATGATAACGTTTAACATCAGACAATTAGCCAAAAATGTCAGCAGGCATAGCAAGAGAGGAAATCAGAAAGTCCAGAGTCTTCATAAACCTTCTGTATTCCAGGACTATGAGAGGAGGGCTTGGGTTGTGACACAAGAAGTTTCAGTGATTTTTCTGGTCACATCTACTGGACTGGCTCTTTTTGGCTCTTCTGCCAGAGCTCAGGCAAAATCTTCCTTTAGGATATTTAGCTTTTTTGGAATGGAAGGGCAAAGATTCATGACTAAGCCTTCCTTAAAGAGCACTGAAGGTCTCAAAAAGCTATGGGCCCCAGGAGAGGGAGCAGGTTGGGACATTCAGTTTTTCCAGGTTAAGGACAGAGGAAGTGTGAGGAGAGCAGTCTGAGATGGATCTGAGACTCATTGGAATAGAGATGCTAGTAGAAATCAACAAGTTGATATGGGGGTACAGGTTCCCTCCTAGACACCCCAAATTCCAGAAGTGTTCTAGGTCAAAACAGACATAGGAAATTCCTTCCTTTTCCTTGAGAGAAACATCCCCTTTGGACTTTCCCCAACATCTTCAATGAACATAGATATGCACCTCCAGTTCCACCCTGATAAGCACTGGGTGGTACCTAATCAGATTATCCTTTGAATTCCATCATCCCTTATACCCCCAAACCAATGAATTATCTCATTAATGATTCACCCTATCCCCTTATCCTGTAACCCCTGTTGTCAAAGGGGTATAAAAACCCCAGAGCCCATCTCCTCAGGGAGACAGTGTTCCACCTGCACATTGTCTCCCAGCTATTCAACATTACCTCCAAATTAACAAATTTCTCTTTTTATTTTTAAGATCAGTTTTGGAGACTTACATTTTTATGTTGTTAAACTCGAAAAAGTACAGAACTATTAAATAGTCAGAAAAACAACTTTTTAATTAAAGAAAAAGGGGTGAGTGCATTATTAGGCCTCCTTGCAGAGCATGCACACTACAAATCCTCTCAGAGTCCTTAGAGTCTGGTTGCTCTGGTCACTGACCCCTAGGAATGTCACCATTTAGATGAAAACTCCAAAGAGCCATTAAAATTGGAAAGCTTAGGGGCAGCTGGGTAGCTCAGTGGATTGAGAGCCAGGCCTAGAGACAGGAGGTCCTAGGTTCAGATCCGGCCTCAGACACTTCCCAGCTGTGTGACCCTGGGCAAGTCACTTGATCCCCATTGCCTACCCTTACCAATCTTCCACCTATAAGTCAATACACAGAAGTTAGGGGTTTAAAATTAAAAAAAAAAAAAAAGAAAGAAAGAAATTGGAAAGCTTAAATATCCTTTTAGGGGAACTGGGGACTGAGGATAGGTCTGATTCATCTGATGAATTCCCAAGAATCTTGTGATAGAGCAGGAATTTGTTATCATCATCACCGTCATCATAATCATCAAGAGGCAGTGTAGTGCAGTGAATAGAGAGCTAACAGTGAAATAAGAAGGACTTACGTTCAAATCCTACCCCCTGAAACATGTTGGATACATGACTCTGGGCATGTGACAACTTCTTAATGCTTCCAGACAAGTATATAAATGCTTATAAATTGCAAAGGAGATGCCTATTATCACTGGACTTCCAGAGATTACACTTAAGGAAATTTTACTCTATTAGCTCCAGAATTCTTATTCTGGACCCCATGGTTTCTTGATGGTGTTATAAAGAAGTGGGGGACTACTCTACTTCTAGGGGATAGAGATATTGGTGAGGAGGTTGGAGCCCTGTATCTCTGTATTCTCCCTAGGAGTTGGTGAATGGGAGAACACCAACCCCAGTCACTCTTGCTTGATGTTATAATTCCCTTTCTAGATAACAGTTGCCCAGGAAGGACCCTGAATGATCAGGTGGATGGGTAACCATTTCAGGTCCCACCCGGGGTTGGGTCAATTGTTAATATTGTGCTCTGATTAGTCTTGGATCCCGTTGTTCATCTGACTGTGTTTGCTCCCTCCCCAAAGGTTGTGATATAATGACCACTCAGGAAGGTACTTAATTAAATACTTTATCTATGATCTTAATTAGGGAAAGGATAATCAGGATAAGAATAGGGGATTGGTGACCCTGTCAATCTAATATCTATGATCTATAATCCCTCAGGACTGGAGGCTATTGATTCAGTAAAGCTGGAGCTATTGTTCTTTACACCCCCTCTGATTCAGCTTGGCCACTGCCAAACCAGAGAGAGTAGTCTGTTCTGTGGGTGCAGCTGTATTGATGATTTCCTCTCAGCTTTATTATCCATTTGTGATATGTCAGCCTTCACAGCCTTCAGGAAGTATTCCACCCTTAACAAACCACCCTCTTCTTCTCAGACCTCCCTTCCTCCCTTTCACCACCCAGGGACCTAGAGACCTATAGAACTAAGATGATTCAGATGCCTAAAGAACTAGGGAAATTCAGAGAGAACCAATGACCAATGGTCAGAGACCCAAAGATCAATGGTCAAAGACCCAAGACCAAAGATCAATGGTCAAAGGCCCCTCCCAGATGGTTGTTAGGAGTATTTATACTCTCAGGCCAACCGACTTTTGCCCCTGGCTCACGGCATCTGGGAACATTCCGATGTCTCCAACTGTCTCCCCTGTCAATCAAGGTGAGACCAACATTTCTCAGAGTTTGAATATAACAATAGGTAAGTGTCACATGGCCCATTACATCTAGCTGACTTTCTCCAGGTTTTATGTCCCACTGTGGCCATCTTTTTGTCATCTGTCCTGTCCCTGGCCCCTTTACCAGCTCTGGAATTATAATCAAATTGATAGTACCATTGCTATTAAAAAGTTTATTTCAATGAACTTCACAATGACTATACTCATTCCTGTGACTCTCCAAACCAAAACAGTTCTCAATGGAAACACACTCATATATGTGTTGTTTCTCCTTAATAGAATGTTAATGTATTCAAAGGACCATGCAAGGTGTGTTGGTGGGCTCAGCTGATACAAATTCTTTATGTGAGATGGAGAATAGGGATGATGTAGATGCTTTTATTTGTGTAATGCATAATGATTTTCTGGACTTCAATACCATAGTTCATCTGCATTCTCATCCTGAACTTTTCTAGTCTTTGAAGCCTCTGTTAGCTCTCTTCTCCTTTTTCCTATTGGTGATTTCCTCCTGGGGTCTCCATTTTGTGAGGAAGTCCCAGGCTGTTCAATTTTCATTCCCCTCCTAGTTGTGCTTCTTACTTTCTAGACTTCAATATTATGCCTTAAACCTAGATGTGTTCACTTTCACCACCTGTGTTGTAATTATAATAAATAGACTGATATTATAAGAAGAAGTAATATTTTAATTAAGGCTATGTTGGTAAAATAAAGAATGACCACGCACCTGCTAAGATCTATTTCAAATTGCCCGCCATTTCCTTCTCCCACCTCTCCTCGGTACCAAAGAGCCCACAGGTCCCAAAGAATGCAGGTACCAAAAGAGCCGCACCTCCAAATGAACTCAGGAGTCTTATATCATTCTCTTATGTAATCACACTTCCTGTCTACCTCTATTACAAGAGGAATCATGGGAAATGTAGTTTCTGAGTCCCCTAAACATCCACAGGAAGTTTGTCATATATCTAAATAATTAAAACTCAAATGAACCCCATATAACTCTCAGTGGAACCCCCGAAATTCCAAATAACACACCTGTTTTTTTATCTCTCCTTTGCATTGTTCCCCATTTTCAAATGTACAACATTTCTCTAAAGAATGGGGAATGTGTGGGTCAAGAGATGATGGTACACCTTTTGCTAATAGAGCACCTAAGGCATACCCTTTCACACATGGGCCCCCATCCAAGAAAAATGACTCCAAATATATAAGTATGAATCAACATTCAACTCAATACTTAGCTCAAAAGCCACCCCCCAAGATATGTTTACTTTTATTAGTCTTCTAGAAGAGACAATAACTTCAAAGCAAAGGTGAATACTTCATTTAATGAAGCAGGATAATACGATAACAATACAACATTCCCCCCACAAATCTGTGATATCTTTCCCACAAATATATTATTATTAGGAATAGTGGATACTGATAGGATCATCCATGAAAGCATACATATAGAGAACATATATGTAAAATTCACATATAAGGAGTATATACACAAGGACTGTGTTTACTTGTCCAGGATGCAAGTATAGAAATGCTACTTATACCTTCATGCTATCAGTCCATTGATATCTTCTGGTGATGTCATCATGTGACTTGACTCTCACTGAACTTACTTCCAACTAGATGTTACTTTCCACTCAGCACCCCCCCCCCCATGTTCTCCATTTCAAGTGAAGGAAGAGAGGAGAAGGGAGTGGAAGGGAAGGGAAGAAAGAGAAGGGAGAGAATGGAAGGGAAAGGGGAAAGATCTGGCACAATGTTTCTGTTGCTTGTTGCTTCTTTTAGTTCTACCTGATGCAATTTGAGTCCTCAGTGGAGATGCTACTTTTTCCCCATAAGAGGAGGAATAGGCCTTTCTTTCTTTCTTTCTTTCTTTCTTTCTTTCTTTCTTTCTTTCTTTCTTTCTTTCTTTCTTTCTTTCTTTCTTTCTTTCTTTCTTTCTTTCTTTCTGTCTCTCTCAATGTTTGCCCTTTGTTTTCAATGACATCACAGAGTGATGACTTGCTCATGAATTAGATTTAAGTGAGGTGGAGCCACACAAAGTTATTACCCTACAGACAAAAGTTAAAAAAAAAATCAGTGGATTTTCTCTTTTTTGGTTTAGATCCAGAAACTAAGCTTTGGCTCTTGAGGGCCACCTATAGTCTGTCTTCATTCTGGTTTGCTAAGGTGCAGAAAATCCCTTTTAGGTGTAAGAATTTAAATTTTAATGGTTTGACTAAGATATAGGAAAATTATAAATAATAATGGTGGTTGCCAATTCAAAGTATTATTGCTAAAGTCAAAATTACTTTAATAACTTTTATTTGTGAAAGCAGAGAAATACAAAAGGGTAGAGAAGTGATCACCCTTTCTAACTAAATATTGCTCTGGTGCTTGGCTCAGCCAGGACTTGTTAACCTTCAACAGGAATCAAACTCTCTCCAGAAGACAGGAAGAGAAAGTCAGCTATCCACTCACCCAAGTTCCCTCCAAGAGGCAGGTCAAGTTGATGCCTCGAGCTAAAGGTGACTCCTGAGGCTGACTTTCTTCCTTGAACTGACCTTCTTGAAGCTGATTTCCTTTTTAAAGTCCAACTCCTTCTTGAAGCTGACTTCCCTAGCCCCAGAAATTCAGGGTCTTTTATAGTGGTTTCTTGTCCCTTCCCCTCTTCACAAGGACCGGTAATCACAGCTTCCAAATTGCCCAACACTGGCAGTGTTTGTGGGAACCACTTCTCCCCTTCTGGAGAGTTGAATATTCATCAAAAGGGTTCACAGATTCTTGGCTGATTGAGGTGTGAATTCTCATTTCTTGGCTGATTGAGTTGAAAGGGTACAGAGCTCCTCCACCTAGTATTAAGTAGAGTGTTCAAGTTTTTGTTGATTCAATTCAAAAGTAGACAAAGGAGAATTAATCCTGTTTTCACAATCTGGAGAGGTACTAAGTAGGGGTACTTAAGTTATTGTTAACTCAAAATAGACAAAGGGAATAAAGGATTCCCTTTCAGAAGTGTAAACTCAGAATAGACAAAGAGAACAAAGAATTCCCTTTTCACATAGGTAAGGATGATAGTTAAATAGTCATGGACAAATGAGCCATTGTAGGCTAGGCAGAGGGCCCTTTAAGTTGCTGCTTCTTGTCTTATGACAAAGTTTCTTTTCATTACTGCCTCCTGGGTTATTGTTCTATGTGCATCAGGATCAGCTTATTCTCTGAGCCACTTTAGGTTGGGAACAGCCAGCCAGCTGTAAATTCTAAACTAAGCCAGTGTTTTTGTACATCATTAAGGCAAGATATTAACAAATCTTTGCTGAGTTCTGAGTCCTGCTAACTTCTCGTGAGGATGGTGTTTGCTTCTGAACAACTAGACAAAGGCAGTTCCTTGCTCCATTTTATTGGCCATGAAACTTATTTTTTTCTATTTTGTTCTCCTGGTTTTGTATGATTGTCATTTGCATCATTCGTTCATTCCACAAACCTGGGGAAGAGGGATGGCAAAGTGGTTGTACCAGTCATGGGCTACTCAAGAGGAAAGTTTCTGTGCTTCAGTGAATGAAACATAAATGCCTGTGGATCAGGGGAGAGAGGAAAAGGGAGCTAGCTAAACAAATTGTAATACATGAATGAAATGGAATAGAATTGTGCTATAATAAATGATCAATGTGATGAATACAGAGAAGTATAGAAAGATCTACATGATCTGACAGAGTGAAGTAATTAGGCTAAGAAAATAAAATATACAATGACTATGACAATTTAAATGGAAAGAACAACCATACCCACACATATACATACAACCAGAAGTGAATTTTACAAAATTACAAGGAACATGCATGCCCCTAAGAAGACATATTATGAAAGACATTTTAATGCATACTCCTTTGCAGAGGTGAGAAGTCCACAAGTGTTGCATACTCCAAAATTTTTTGATGTATCAACTAATTACGTTGATTTCCCACACACTCACACTTTTTTGTCTTTAAAATATTATTTGTTATATAAGATAGCTCAGAGGGTTTTGGGAAGGTACAGTGGAGAAAAAAAGTGATATATAAAACAAACACATTTTGGGAAAAAACTGTCAAGATCTTTTGGAAAACCTACTCTCATTTAGTGGGATAGCTATCCTTCCCAGCATGGTGTCATCTGCAAAGTTGATAAACATGCCAATATATTCTTTTATCCAAATTATTGGCCACAGTGTCACAGAAACTCGAGAAACTCCAATGGACACATCCTTCCTAGTCAAAATGGAATCCTTAATGTCTATTTTTTGGTTATAGCCACTTGACCAATTTTGAATTTATCTAGTTCTGGTGTTCTTAAACTTTTTCCATGTTTTTATATATTTGGCAACCTATGGGTCCCTCTCAAAATAGCATTTTTAAAGGTATAAAACAAATACTACATAGGTCAACAAAGGAAATAATTTTGAAATACAATTATCTAAATATTCTTCTTATCCTGAGTTCACAGACTCCCTGAAATTTATAGACTCTGGTTAAAAACCCCTAATCTAGTTGTATTGTCATCTAATCCTTCACTCTCTACCTTTTCCACAAGATTAGGAGAAACTTTTATAAAGTGTTTTGTTGAAAATGTAGTTAAAGTATATCTAATTTCCTTTGATTTGCCACTTACTAACCTTATTAAAAAGGGAAATGTTAGCCTTGGTAGGGGTCTTATAGCCAAGTGGGGAAAAATCATTTTGACCCCAAGATCTCTTCTGTATCTAATCATCTTCAGTTGCATTTCAAGGCTTGTTCTATCTGGTGATGGGAAAACTGGAATTAGGGACACCTGAGTTTAAATCCAGCCTCAGACACTTACTAGCTTACTAGTTTATTTCCAAAATCTGCTTTTCTTTTCTGTATATGCAAAATAATTTGATCCCTAGACCTCTACCCTATTTGAGTTGACCCCTGCCTTATGCTAATTCTTATTCAGTATTATCTAATAATGTGATTCCATAAGGGAAATAATTATTTCCCCTATATTAAAAGACACTAATATGCAACTAATCTTGTTACATTATATAATTAGGAATAAAATTAGATTAAATTAGTCAAATAGATTCTTTCTTATGTTAGATTTTAAACTTGTCAGAACATATCTTTTGCCTGTCTACAAAAATGTCCTAACTAGAGAATCCTCACTCATGTTTCTTGCTGAGTGTCACCATAGGCAAGGAGACTTTTAGACCTCCACCCTGGCTTATCTAAGTACTACCTGATAGAGATATTCTATTGGGATGAAAAGTCCCTATAAAATGTCTTCATGTTATTAACACTTGAGTATGATTTTGCCTGCCTTCTAACTTAATATCAGGGGAACAATTATAAGGTCATTATTATTCAACATTTGGGTGAAGATCTACCAGCCTGTTACTCTGTGAACCCCAGTGTGACCATGTGACCACCAATAAAATTTTGCATTTTGTGCTACATTATTTGAACTGTGTGGGACTTGAGGGTTTTAACACTTGTATTCTGGAGCATGAAGGGATTTCAGATGATGAGGAAGATCTGGGATCTCATTTATTGAAGGGGACCAAGTACCTTTAATAGAGATTAACTTGGAGCTTTGCCTCAGTGGTTTTCACTGTGGATTGGGGAATTTTCAGTGATGTGCAGCAACAATGACAATATTGCCTTTTTAAAAAATTCTCCCCTGAATCATTCATTCTATGAGTATAGAACCTGGTTAATGAGTGAAACTAAAGTGAGACCCTGAGCAAAGTTGCAGTGCTTCAGTCCCAGGGAGTAAATAAGGAGCATCTAACTGGTATAGTCATTTCTCTCAGTCTTTCTCTCCTTCACTATTCTCCAACCATACTTAGGGTCATTTAAAAAATAGACCATAGACTCCAGAACAGGACTAGATCTTAAAGGTCATCTTATTTAGTGGTATCGAACTCATATGGCAAGGGGTACCACTAACCCATGCAGAAAGGGCTACACGCTGATTCTGTTTTAAAATGCAATGTTACTTATATTTTATTTATTTTGTTACATATTTCCCAGTTTACATTTTAATCTGTTTTGGGATGTACTTGGGAATGTTGTAGGTAGCCAGTTGGCTGATGTATTTGACACCTCTGATCCAGACTGGTCCATCCCTCTTCATTATTTCCTTCCTTAAAGGAGGAAAATAAGGCTTACTCAGCCTTTTCCAAGTTCATGAGCAAAAGAATTCAAATTTAAGTGCATAGTATTGACATTAAATCCAGCACTGTTTTGTGTCTATGATATGAGTAGCCCCAAATCATACAGGTAGGAGGTAGCAGGGCTGGGATATAATTGAAAGCCTTCTTTGTACTACTGATCAAGGTTAGACCCTGGTGTGGTTAGGAAATAAGGAAGCTAGTCTTCAATGCTCTCTTCTCTTTTGTCCTTTCCCTGATGGAACAAAATAACAGGGTTTCAAACTTATAAATAAAATTTTTGATGATTAATAAATTAATAAGATTAATTTAATGTTCATATTAAGAGAAAAAGAAATTCATTCTAAATGCTTTAATGCTTAAAGTTTCAGTAAAGTTTACTAGGCCTCTGTATTTATAAGCTCCTACTTGATAATTAAAGCAAAATGGACTCTGAAAATTCTAGAATACACTATAAGATATAAGGAGCCACCAATCTCTTACATATCAATGACTGAATTTTATTTATTATTTTATTATCTAATAAGGTTTCTATTGTTTATATTTTGCAAGTTGTAGTATCTTTATCTTGTCCTGGAAGTCCTTGAACCTATGACATTGAATGTTAACGATTTACCATTACTAAATACAACTTTCATCTGTTTTATCTGTTTAATAAACACTCTGTTCCTAAATTGTAACTTAATATGTTTAGAGTACAAGATAATTTCTAGGACTTCTCATGAAGATGTCCACAAAAATATGCCAGATTCCGACTCCTTGTTTCAAATTGGGACACTCTCTGATAGAGAAGGGTTCTCCAATAGCTATTTGAATTCTTATTCTCTAACTTTGTTTTTCAATAACCTCTATTTCTGATAATAATCTGACCACTAAATGTAACACAGATTAATTCCATTTATTTGTTTCAATGTCCTACAGTGTCCTATGCCCTTGGCATGCCATGTCATACCATTCCAGATCTGCTTAGAAAAAAGGCTGGGGCACATCTAGCAGTCATCTGACTGAATTAACAGTGTTAACTTTCCTGGGAATGTCTTAAATTGCATTACATCATTAATTTCATTTTGGCATAAAAGTATGTCTTACTAAAGGAAAATCAGAAAGGGACAATGAAGATGAAAATTGTTTTGCGTTTTAAGCACAGAATTTCTCTGATATTTTTGAAACTTATAAATGACTACCAAATAGGTGCTGGCATTCTGGCTGCACTCCTCACTTTTCTTTTCTTTTTTTTGGATGCTTCTATCTTCAGGTAGCTAGCTGACTGAGGAAAAATAATTTCTAATCCTGAATCTCTTCTATACATAGTCGTCTTCAATTGGGTTTCAATGCTTTTTTTTATCTGGTTATGAGAATTCTAAATCCTCTTTGTGGGTGACACATATTCTATACATCAAGCTATAGAGAGAAGTCCACTGCCTAGTGAAGAAAAGCTGGGGCCTTGAATTTTTGCTGTTCCCTAGTCTCAGCGAACAGGCAATTTCTTAACCCAAAAGAGACCTTGTGGACCAAGAGTTGCCTCACTTTCCTCAAGTATGAATTCCATTGTGTTCCTGGAATTCTCTCACCACCTATGATTCCATAATGTTCTTTTCCCTTCCCTTCAAACCTCCAAGGCAGTGTCCTAGAACTCTGGGTCAGTTCTATCCCTAGACCAAATGCCTAGGGATGATAATAAACAACCTGAACTCATTCTTCAATGATTAACATACTTCTTGTCATGACTTCCTCCTCCCAGTGATTTTGATCTTTCAGTTGCTATTTTTTAAACTCTGTTCCATGGTCCTCACTGATCAGTTCTTTATTCCCATCTTCCTCAACTCAATTCCTAGCCCCTCTCCCCACTATCCCCCACAACTTCCAACATCCTACTCTAAAGCTATATTTGATCTCCGGGAATACAAGTTCCAGAGAATAAGCTTTCTTCTTTTTTCTTTCTTTTTTTGTTAGTGGTAATATAGTCTTTAAAAATTTTATTTATTTTTATTTAGAATATTTTTCCATGGTTACATGATTCATAACACCCCCTTTCC
Source organism: Gracilinanus agilis (assembly GCF_016433145.1). Lineage (NCBI taxonomy): Eukaryota > Metazoa > Chordata > Mammalia > Didelphimorphia > Didelphidae > Gracilinanus > Gracilinanus agilis. Next base: position 474,646,862 of record NC_058133.1, read on the forward strand.
CCCTCCCAAACCCAACAAGCAGTTCCACTGGGTTATACATGTATCATTACATTTCTATGTTGTTCATATTTGCAGTAGAGTGATCCTTCAACTTCCCTATCACACAATGTGATTGACCATATATTTTTTGTTGTTGTTTTTGTTTTTTTAAACCCTTAACTTCTGTGTTTTGGCTCCTTGGTGGAAGAGAGGTAAGGGTGGCCAATGGGGGTCAAGTGACTTGCCCAGGGTCACACATCTGGGAAGTGTCTGAGGCCAGATTTGAACCTAGGAACTCCTGTCTCTAGGCCTGGCTCTCAGTCCACTGAGCTATCCAGCTGCCCCCGACCACATATTTTTCTAATGCATTTCCATTTCCACAGTTCTTTCTCTGGTTGTGGATATCATTCTTTCTCCTAAATTCTTCTGGATTGACCTGGATCATTGCATTACTGCTGGTAGAAAAGTCCATTACATTCTATTGTGCCTCAGTATATCCATCTCTGTGTGTAATGTTCTTCTGGTTCTGTTCCTTTCATTCTGCATCAATTCCTGGAGGTTGTTCCAGTTCACATGGAATTCTTCCAGTTCATTATTCGTTATAGCACAATAGTATTCCATCACCAACAGATACCAAAATTTGTTCAGCCATTCCCCAATCAATGGAAACTCCCTCATTTTCCAATTTTTTTGCACCACAATGAGCGCAGCTATAAATATTTTTTGTACAAGTCTTTTTCCTTAGTATCTCTTTGGGGTACAAACCCAGCAATGGTATGGCTGGATCAAAGGGCAAGCAATCTTTTAGTGCTCTTTGTGCATAGTTCCAAATTGTCCTTCAGAATGGTTGGACCAATTCACAACTCCACCAGCAGTGTATTAATGTTCTAATTTGCTTTCTTCTTTTTCCTTTCTTGCACTCTTCATCTACTGTCACTGAGACCTAGTTTGCTCCTGGTAACATAGCTTATCTGGCCACTCTTTTTTTAGTGCTTATACTTTCAGTTATATTCACTGGTCATGTTAGGGGAGTCCTTACTTCCTATCACCACTTCCAGACTCTCCTACAGTCATCACTGAGTAACCTTTCCTTTTAGGTTTATTCCAGCCAAAGACTATTTCAATAGCCTTTTGCTCCATCTCCTTGACTCAAGTTTCTCCCATACTCAGCTGTCAAATTGATCTTCCTTGTAAGCCTCACTGAGTCATCACCTCCCTCCATTCAGTCAGCTCCAATTTTAAATACAAATGCCTCCCTTTGGCTTTTAAAGCCCTTCATAGTCATGCCCTCCCTTCTAGTCTTCTTCCTTCTTCTTTCCCTTACTCTAAGGTACTTTTGCTATTCTAAGAACTTGACACTCCAACTCCAAACTTAGAACATTTTTGTTGGCTGTCTTCCAGGCCTTAAACTCTCTTATTCTATATCTTTTCCTCTTCACAGAATCTCAATTTGTGTACAAAGATTTTCCAAGTCTTCTTTAATTTTACTGCCTTCCCTCTGAGATTTTCTCTAATTTAGCACATATATGTAAATATATAAATGCATGTATTTATATATATACATATATATACATCTCTTTCTATACACATGTATCCATACTTGTATTTATGTGTATAGTTATGAATACATTTTTCCAGATTTATACATCTTGTTTGCACATAGTTATTTGCATGTTGCCTCCCCCTTAGATGATGAGCATCTTGAGAATAGGTAGTGTGTCTTATTTTTCTTGCATTCCCAACATTCACTACAGTGTTTGGCATGTAGTAGATGCTTAAGAAATGCTTCTTGGTTGACTGACCTAAGAATGCTCAGGGCATACATTCTCTCCCATCCCCTATTTCCCTTCTCCCTTACCTTCTTCTCCTCCCCTCTCCTTTCTTCTCTTCTATTTGTTAACATGAGCTCTGGCTAAGGAAAACTATCACAGAATAGTATCACTGACACTACAAGGTTTGTGGCTCCCCAAGCCTCATTAAGAGGATAGAAATGTTTTCTGCTTTCACTCAGACTCTCTGGTCCTCTCCAATGTATTTTGGAGCTAATAGCATTAACCATGCAACAACAATTAGTGGTAGCTAATACTAGCTACTTAAGTTCCAAATGAATGAGAGACAAAAGCAATAGTCTCTTTCCCTAACTCAAAATTACCAGAGAAGAAAATTGTCACAGTAGGAGTGCTCAGGTCATCCCACCAGCATGATTCCTACCAATGCTACAGCATATTCTTTGGCTTTAGTAGCAATAATAACAATTATGTCCATTGTCCTTAGTTTCTTAAGGCTGGAAGTTAGAGAGCAGAATCATAGCACTTAATATCATTCAGCCACATGGTCTTAGGATTGAGGGCAAACACTTGCTCTTGATATGACTCAACCACTTTTGGCATCTTAATCTTCCAAATTTCTATAAAACCATCCCAGAAGCTCCCATTCCACAAACTGGTAGATTCTAAGGAACTGGCTATCATATCCATAGAGTAAAGGGGAAAAAGGGGTTTTTGGGTAAATATATTTAAGATTGGTTGTCAGAGGATTGGACAATTATCAATCCTCAATTAAGAGTAATCTCAAGTCAAAATTGACTTTTATGGAAGTTTATTTACAATTGAGAAGAGAGAGAGGAAATAAGGAAATGAGAATCTAACACAGTAGTTAATTTACTACAATCCTCTAATTAATCCAGGTAGATCTAATTAACCCTCAGCTGAGAGTCAGAGGGCCAGAGGCTCAGAGGTGAATGAAGCAAAGCTTCATTAATAGAGTCTCTATTAAGGGGAAGTTCCTTAAGAGAAGTTCAGGAAGATTCAGTCTTTAAACTCACTGCGTGGAATTCTAAAGAAGATATTGAAAGCAGTCTCACCAAGGTCTCAATGTTCCAGCCAGCACTCTTCCACAAACCAGGAAATCTCCTTCACCAGTAGCCCTCTTCACCTCAAGACCCCTCAGCTGAAGACCTTCTCATTTGAAAGGGGTCACTTTTTCGTCACTTCCTGTGCCTTCCCCTAGTTTTCTTGTCCAATCACAATAGATGCTTCTCATAGAACTGTCTAGGGGGCAGTCAGTTGATTCTGATTCCTCACCCACTCTAGCACAGGTGAATTACAGACCTCCTAGAATTGGAGGTGCTCTCACCTTTGGTGATTAAATCTAAAGATGGGCAGTGTAGAATTAATCTAATTATCACAATGGCAGTACCATGTTGTGTTATGCATAGCATCTTGACCTTTCACTCTGAGACTGAAGACAGTTGTCCTAGGTAGACCACATGTCTTTGATTTCTCTGCTTTCTGTCCCAGCCTGATTGAGAGTGACTCAGTGTTATGGGTATTATGATAATTAGATTAAATCTACTCAGTCCATCTTTAGATTTATTCACCAAAGGTGAAAACATCTCCATTTAACCCACAACTTGGGTGGTCTGTAACTCAAGTGTGTTAGAATGAGTGACAAATCAGAATTTACTGATTGCCTCCTGGGCAGTCCTAAGAAAAACATCTGTTGTGATTGGACATGTAAACCAAGAGAAGGGCACAGGATTTGACTCAAAAGAGGCCCCTTTAAAAAGAGAACTTAAAGAACTCAGGGCTCTTTTCTGGTTCATGAATGGGACTGAAGGAGTGCTTCTAGTTTGTGACCTGGACCTGGGACTCTGAGACCTTGGTGAGACTGTTCTAAAATCTTTTCTTTGGAATTCCACATGGTGAGTATAAAGACTGAATCTTCCTGAACTTCTCTTAAGGAACTTCCCTTTCAAAAGAGACTCTGTGACTAAAGCTTTTGCTGTATCTGGGGCCTTGGGGCCTAGGCCCTCAGCTCAAGGCTTGAATTTTTTCCAATTGAGGACTAGTTAGATCTGCTTGGGTTAAGCCAGGGACCTAAGTGAATTATTTAGTTTGTCAGATTATCTTACCTTATCTTCTCTCTAAATTTCTTAATTTCTCTCCCTTCTCATTTGTAAATAAACTCCATAAAAGTCATTTTGACTTGAGGTTATTTTTAATTGGGAATTGATAATTATTCAATTCCCTGGCAACCTAACCTTTTAAAATATTCAACCAATCAAAACACCTTTCCCCTCCTTACAGTATTTACTTCTTCTTCTTCCTTTTTTTAAACACTTACCTTCCATCTCAGATTCTTGTCATATAGCTAGAATATGTCTGAGGCTAGATTTGAACCCAGGGCCTTCCATCTCCAGGCCTATCACTCTATCCATTAAACTACCTAGGTAGCTGCCCCCTGTGCATTCACTTCTGTCTGGTCTAACATTAGCTCTATCTGTGTATGTTAGGAGGTATTATATTTTAGTGGGTTTCAAAAAATTTGGGTGAGTTAACTGATAAGATGTGAATTATGCAAAATAATAAATTATAATAGAAATTTATATTTATGGCATGTTTTACAATTATAAAAATGCTTTGTATTATTATCTTACCTCATAAAAACAATAGCTCACATTTATGTAGCACTTTAGGGGATGTTGGACCATTACAATATAAAACACTTTACATTTCATTTTATCCTAATAGGACTTCTTTGGGATAGGTTGCACAAGTATTATTTCCTCTTATAGATTAAAAAGAAAGGCTGGATCATAAAGTTGCAGAATTCATAGTCATTTAGGTATTGGGAATTGAAACTTTGGTCTTCTTGTTCTACACCATATAAAAAAGTTTTTTTTTTTTTTTTTTTTTTTGAGAAAAGACACAAGAATTCCCACCAAAAACTCATATCATGATATAAGATAGTGTCTAGAGCAAAGAAATCACAGAAAAATTTAGGGCAAGGCCCCAGGTTGATATTTCATAGTAGATCACATTATGGACTTGGAAGCCAAGGGAGGAATAGAAAATCATATATTATTGGCAAATTGCAACATGAATAGTATGAAGGAAAAGGAGGCTATGTGTGTGTGGGTATAAAAGTGGGGGCCCTTGCAGATCAAAAAATGAAAAAAAAAAAAAAGAAAAGCTATGGAGCTCTCCAGGGCTGCTGACTGTACTCATATTCATGTTGGGATGGCCTAACCACAAAGTAGGATTTCTCTCTTTCTGGGTCATTTTGCTCTAATCCAGAAGAAGAACTCTGAGAAAAAGCTCTAAAGCAAAACTTTAGTATTGCTAATGTTTATAGTTTTCATAAACGGAATTAACAGGATCTCCTCTTGGGAGAAACCATATTCAGTGTGTGAAGGCATATAGGTCTAGGACAGTGTCTTGGGGCCCAAATGCATCTGTTTGTGAGGCAGGGATCCTGAGGAAAGAGGCACCAGTATGTCAGGATGATCAATACAAGCCTTTGTGACAGCACCTTGTAATGTACAAAAAGCAGCAAGGATATACCCCTGCTATGGTTTCATTCTATAGTCTATATGTGTTTTCTTTTTTAATTTGCTAAAGATGCTTATGGGGGAAGTTGGCTAAAATCTTCAGGATGTGCCAAAGTAGCTGGATGTGTGACTATTTGACCAAGACAGAATTGGCTGTTAGTCTGCTTTCATTCTTGACCTACCTAGAATATTTATGAATTTTTTGTCCCTAGTTGTAACTAAAATCCCTTTAACTCATAATGTTCCTAACTGCAACACAGTCTATTTATTTATTCCAGCACAAAAGAAGTGCTTCATAGCTGAGAATGAATACATCTTGAATACTCTTAATTTATAGATAAACATCTCTCATAAATAAAACCCTGATCATTTCACTTGTACTCAAAATCCCATGTAGAAGGGGTTAAGAGAGGAAGATGAGTGCTGGATAGTGGGAATCACAATTTGGATAATGGTTTAAGAATGTAGAAGGGAAGGGAATAAGCATTTATATAGCAATTCTATGTGCCAAGCGCTTTTTACATTGAGTATCTCATTTGATTCTTACAACAATTCTGTGAGGTGGTATATTTTTCCATTTTACAGAAGAGAGCCAAGAAAAGGCTTTGGGAAACGCCTAAGGTTAACAGGTCTGATCTGAATGAAGATCCAACAAAGAAGTCTCAGAAGAACCCAGGCAGGAAGAGAATGAGTAGCGAGTAGTGGTAAAACAAACAAAAAGAATGGATGGGGTAGAAATGAATATGTTTATAGACAGTAGAGAAACAACCAGTAGGTAGGGAAAAAAATAAAAATAAGTAGGTGGGAAATAAGAATAGAAATGACAAAGGGGACAACATGTTGGGGAAAATGGAATGTGACAGAGCCATAAGACACTTTGGGCCAACTGAGGAAAAATAGCAAAAAAGGCCTGAATTTCTGCTCTGAAATCCTTTGGCAAGCCCAGAATTGGAGAGAACTATAGTCCTTTGCTGGGAGCCAAGATTAACTTCAAGATAAATTGTCATTCCTCAAGATTACACAACATAAAATTGCAATGAACCTAGTAATAACAAATTTATTATTTTTTTCATGACATTTAGGGGTAAATTATCAGGAGGAAATCAAGTTTTTTTGATTACATGAGAGAGGGGGGAGAAAAAAGGAAAAGGTCCGAGATTGTTTCAAAGAATAGAAAGCCAAAAGAAGAAAGGTCAGTTGCTTCAACTCTTAGAGAGCTCAAGGAAAACAAATACAGAGAAAGTATCACTGGATTGGTGATTAATATATAGTTTCCATATAAGATTGAGGAAGAACTCAAATTGCAAAGAGTAAGTAGGTGAGTAGAAATATGGAATTAAGACTGCTCTTTCAGAAAGTACCATATCAATTGTAAAGGGTTTTTCATGTGGGGAAGGTCTTTTGCTTGTTAAGAGAGGGAAAAAAGCAATTTGTTATCAGAGACAAAATCAATGAAGAGAAAAAAAAGATACATCTGTGTGTAACACAAGATACAATAGCCAATCTTTCAAAGAGACTATGGATATTGTTGCTGTTTCTTTAAAAGGGAATAGGATCCAACTGTTGATTCATTTGTAAAACATACCGGTTGGATCTATAAGTGTTTTTCTAAAAGCTGGGTCTATATTCTATTCCTTTTATTCTTTGTATAAAGTATAATCTAGATTTCAATTCTTTTTCTTTTTAAGTCATTTTTAAATACACTGAAACGTAAATTACTTTAAACTTTTAAGAGTAAATAAAGAATTAGGATGTAGCAGAGGATGGTTTCGATCCATCGACCTCTGGGTTATGGGCCCAGCACGCTTCCGCTGCGCCACTCTGCTCGCGTGCTATGTTATCCTTGACTTCCGTCTAAAACGTCACTTACATTTTCCGTGGTACCTCTGCCTTTTGTTCTCTTCTTCAAACTATCTACTCTTCCTGATGTGTGGAATGGAGGTCTCAAACGACGGATCCCCCACTCAGTCAATCGTTTTTAGAGTCCGGAACTGAAGTAAAAGACAGCAAGTTTAATATAGTTTCTTAAAGGGAACTTCTCTTGGCTCTGAATAGGAAATACATAGCAGATCCTCTGCCAGCAAAATACAGGGCAGAATTGCTCCACTGGTAAAATGCAGTGGCTGGGTGTGAGAACAGACTTTATAATAATTCTGATGCAAGATTCCGCTCCCCTCCCCACTTCTCCAGTCTGCTTGTGAGAGGGGCTGTGACATTTACAGTCTTTGAGCGGGGGATTTAATTTCGGGGTACAGTAAATGAAAAATACAGAACAAAAGACTTTCTTTCTTCCGACGTTCTTCCTTCTGGCTAGCTTATCAAACTCGAGGTTTTCGGTAGCCAGGCTTGGGACACAGAGATCAGTTCAGGAAGATAAATCTGCAAGGGACAGGGAGCTTTTGTTCCCCTGTGTTTCTTATCACTACTTTCAGGACTTCTTTTCTGAAGCTTGCCTCCGGATTAGATAAACCAACCAGGGTTAGGAAATATGGAAATGGGGGAAGGGGTGGAGGAGCAGTTTTAGTCTAAGCCTCTGACTCTTGCTGGGGTCCTGAAAATATTTGGGTTAAATAAGCCAAATATTACTCTGAGAATTAAGCACAATCCCATCCCACACAGTGACATTCTGGATGAGGACTAAAGTCACCGGCAGGGCAGAAATACCAAGTGGGATGGAAAATGAGAAGGAATGTTTTTGGATGCCACGGCCACGACTTGTTTTCTCTGACCGTGCGTGGTTTCCGGAAGGAGAAATTAAAACAAAGGAGACAACAAAGAGCTGTCGCATTTTCTATATACTATTACTAACTCTTTGAGTTTTCCAGTGGGAACAGAAAATTTTGAAGTGAACGTAATATAAACGCTATTAGCCTGGAATTGAGAGAGCAAGCACTTTCTCAAGCAGGCAAGAATTCTGTCACTGAGCCACTACCAAATACCAAAGAGCCATCTAAATATGCCTTCCTAGATTTCCTTGTGAACTAGATAGTGTGGTTTCGGAGAAATTGCCAATTCAGTTAAATTCCTGTTATAACATTAACTAGCTTAATACTCCAGAGCAAATCCTTGCACCACTATGAACTTCAATTATAGAATTTTCTTGCGGAATTTTACGGGAAAACAAAATTTAAAAATACATCACAGAGGATGTAGAGGAAAATTGGGGGGGAAAAAGATTTCTTTCGATAAGGATATGTACTGTAAGAGGACAGAGGGTAAGGTTTTGAATTCCCAGCCTGGCAGCAGTTAGAGATAAGGGAAGCGGCGAGGGGCGGGGGAGAGGAGGCAGTGAGAGAGGAGATGACGCAATAATCTAGTTTCCCGCCCGCGCGCTTTCAGTTTTCAAACAGGTCGGCCCCTCAGCTATAAAAGGCACCACAACCAACGGAAAGCTCAGACGCTTTTTGTCTGTCGTTATTTGTCATCATGTCTGGTCGCGGTAAAGGAGGCAAAGGGCTGGGTAAGGGGGGTGCCAAGCGGCACAGGAAGGTCCTTCGGGACAACATCCAGGGCATCACCAAGCCTGCCATTCGCCGTCTGGCTCGGCGCGGCGGCGTCAAGCGTATCTCGGGGCTCATTTACGAGGAGACCCGCGGCGTGCTGAAGGTTTTCCTGGAGAACGTGATCCGGGACGCCGTCACCTACACGGAACACGCTAAGAGGAAGACAGTCACCGCCATGGATGTGGTCTACGCCCTCAAGCGCCAGGGCAGAACCCTCTACGGATTCGGAGGCTAAACTCGCCAAACTCGCAAAACTAACTTAAAAGGCCCTTTTCAGGGCCCCTCACTTTTTCACCTAAAGAGCTGAGATGGGGCTATGGCATTAAAAGGTTTTGCTGGGCTTACCTTAACTATCGCTTACAGTGCCTAGTAGGGGTAAGTTCGTTTTTTGACAGAACCAAAGCGTAGCAGAAATGTTAAGAATCGCGGGAGCGGTTGTGTAGAATTCCTCTTTACAAAGTAGTCTTAGTCAAGGTTTCCTTTGTAGGCTAATCGCTATGCCCAGGGAAAAAGAGCATTAACTTGTCAGGATAATCTTCCCACGCGTTGATAGACGTATTAACCCTTTTGTGACGTTTCCCAGAGTTTTTGTCAATAATTCCAACCGTAAGCGCGAGCTGGACAAATTTTTTTACATCAGGCCCATTTTGTTTCAGAGTTGATGGTGCGGAAGGTTAAAATACTTGCATTTTTATCTGTAATATCCTGGAAACAATGAAAAGCGTTTTGGGAATAGAAAGTAGTTTCTGGGGGCAACTAATAGGTAGTAGCTTAATGGACTGAAAGCCAGGCCTGGAGTGGGGGTGGGGTGTAGTTTCCAATTAGCCCCAGCTAGATCTTAGGATGGGGGATCATTTTAGATTCTGTGTCCTATTCTACATATTAACAGAGCTTGCAGGCTTAGGTTAAAAGTACTGGTTAAAATAAAACCCCTTAGTTGCTCCTTATGCTTCTATCACAGACCTGCTTGAAAGTCTGAGAAAAGAATAGATTAGACTTTTGGACTTACATTGGCAACTGGGACATAGCCCTATTCCTTATAATTTTAAATTTTGAAAAGATCTTATAAAGTATCTTAACTCCGGCCCCTTATAGATGAGGAAACTAAAAGCCCAATGAGGTTAAGGTCACTTGCTCAGGGTCACATAAATTACAGGCTGAGATGGGATTTAAACCCAGGCTCTCCGAATTCAGAGCTAAAAAGATCTCTTATTTCTCAGTAAGAACAGACTATTGGGGGTACAAATAGCGCTAAATAGGGTGTCCTAGAAATCTAAGCATTTTGGTAACACCCTGTAGATAGACTGCTTTGGAAGTTTATGAAATGTGGCTGGAAAGGCAAACTAGCAAAAAATTGTGGAAAGGTCTTGAATGTCAGACAAAGCAGAGTAGAATTACCATGTAGACAAATAGTTTGCATTGCAGGTTTCTGAGTGATTAGTGACATGAACAGATTTCTAGCTAAGAAATATTACTTTGATGGACAGGTAGACAAGGAAGTAGAAGAATTAAAAGTGTAAAAATTTAATTAGGAAATTAATGAAAATAAGACCCTATCATTTAGTAATGAAGGTCTGTAATTAAGGTCCTGGAAGTGAAACTAATGAAGATCAATGGCATTTCAAAGCCAGGGCCTCAGGGATTCATCTAGTCAAACTTGTCCCCCTTGTCCCCCTTTGATTCACTAAAAAGAATCTTAAAATACATGCCTTTGCTTGAAGACCTCCAATGAGTAGAAGAAGCCCATTATCTCTATAGGCATCCCACTCCACTTTTGGATAGTTCTAATTATTAAAAAATTTCCCTAATAAGGATGGGTACGTGATCTCCGATTTGTTAGTTACTCCAGGAGTCACCTTAAGGAGTTATTATCTAGAGTCCTTACAACTTATACAGTGTCAGGTAGTGGATAGAGTTGAATCCAAATATAAATATTCCTAGCTCCAAGAACAAGCTTTCACTATCCACTAAGCCAAGCTATCTCTTATGGATAAAAGAGAACCAATTTCATCCCTCTCACTTTTGACAGTCCTTTAAATTTTGTAATCCAGCTTTCATGATATCATTTGATATATTTTGCTTATTTTCAACTCTTGAGTAATATTCTTCAACTTCAAAAGCCCATTGTTTTTAAAATGAATTAAATACCTAAAAAAGGAAAATCCTATTCAAATGAACTTGCAAAATACATAAAATATTTCAGTTGAATGGCCAAGATACACTCGAGACATAGATGATACAATTACAAAATATCCCTCAAATAAAAATTTAATTTAGAGGAATAATGTGATTGTTTTTGGGCAATGTTCAATTTTAAAATGTTTAAGAAGTCTCAGTATCAATTCCAAGGCTTCAGAAGAGAGGAGTGAGGGCTAGATTCTAGGAATTAAATGACTTACCCAGGAAGTCAACACATGTAGGAAAGTCTGAGGTCAAATTTGAACCAGAATCAGAATCCTGTCTCTAGGCTTGGCTCTCTATCCACTAAGTTGCCTACCCTAACCCATTTTAGTTCAATTTTTAAAAATGATGTTATAATTTAGTACTTTACTGATAAAATAGGAAAATTACTACAGAGTTAGACAAAACAAAAACAAGATTCAATTAGGGAAACCAAAGATCTTGAAGTAAAGAAAAAAATTCTTAATGAAGAAGGAATAGCACTTCCAGACTTTAGACTATGATAAAACAGTATCATCCTTCCTCTTCCTACTAATGTTTCTAATTGTCTTTCTGATGGTAGCTGTTGTAGAACTTTTTTATTACAAGCATCCCAGTTTGATACAAGTAAGTCTTTATATAACCTTGTGCAAATTTTTATGAGAAGTACTAGGAATTACCCCATACTATAAGTTTTACTTTGTTACAATTTAGGAACAGGGTGTTAATGAAACAAAGGGAAAACATCAAGGTTATTTAGTGGTTTAGGATCATAACAGTATCATCCTGGTTCAAGGACTTCTAAGATAGGATAGGATAAGGATATTTGCAACTTATAAGACTCACGCAGTAGTAGTTTTTATGCACAAAATATTAATGTCTTCTGATATATATGCTAGAATTTGTATAGTCAATTTACCAGTTAGTAACTTATCAATATACAAGCTTACTAAAATTTAGCTAAGCTTTATGCAATAATGTATTTGTAAATGAGAACCTAATATTTTGTTTCCATGTTCCTTTCTCTTGCCATTTGTGTTATGGTCATATAACAAAATAATTTTTTAAAATAGACAAAAAGAGGAAAAAAGGAATGCTTTCAGGGAGGGAGGGAAGGATTGAATTCTGGGAGAAATTTAAACAATTTAAAAACAAAAGATGCCAATAAAATTATTTTAAAATGATTACTCAGAGTCTTTGTTTTTTGTTTTAATATTCTTTTCAGTTATATTTATCATGTATATTTTTTTCTCATGAGCCCTTCTTAATTCATTCTGATCATTTCATACCAATGCTGCCATGTTTCTGTGAATTTCTCTTATTTTGTGAGGACATCATTTTCAGATAATCAGATAACCCCTTTTAATTTACATTCTGGGAAAAGGAACTTCAAGGAACTCAAAAGGAGATCAACAAGGAACTAAAAAATGTCTGAAATGACTAGATTGGTCTTGCGAATCCTGAGGACTGAATTTTTTTTACCTTTCATTAAAAAAAATTATATAATAGAATTTATTCCCAGGTATCTCATGGGACCTTATATCCTAGCACCATTTAGAAGGTTTATAACCCTATAAAAAGATAATATAGGTGGGCAACTCATAAATTATTATTCAAATATATAGCTGTACATGATCTCTTGGTACTCTAATTTCACTATTATACTATTATAAATTATAAATATAGAATATATATGTATATCTTTTCAAATAAAGGTAAGGATCTGATATCGATATGCCTATGCATCAAAGATGGGAGACCAGACTAAAATCTACCTGAAGAATCTATTCTCCCTAATAGCAAATTCAGATTTCCAAGATATGAATTTAGTTTTTATGATCAGACCATTCAGGTTCTAAAATACATAATTATTAGCAGCATATAGTGGAAATAGGCTAGATAAGTAAAGGATTTCTTTCACAGTAGAGGGAATGGTAGAGAAAGGGGGTTGGGGTCAGATATGGAAGACAGAAAAGGATAATATTTAGAATGTAAAAGGCAGGATTTTGAAAAAACATTCCCCAGGGGTTCAAGGACAGAAGATATAAGAAGAAACTAAAAACATTTACAGTTGTCAAAGCAATGGTTTTAGACAAAATTTCAAGGTCTCTTATCCAGGGATAGCAAATAGTGGATGAGATTTTACCATGTGCCCTTGCATATCTGGCTGGGGACTTTCTATATATTAGGCAACCAAGTCAGGGGATTGATTTCTACATTATTAGTCCATCAAAATGTAGTGAAATGGTTGAAATTCCTATTTTCTCCCCAACAGTAAATGTGGCAAATATTAAGTAAGCTTTTCTTGTTTTAAAGGTCCCCCCAATAATTAACATCTGAACTTAGAAACTCCAGCAATGGACCTTGGCTCAGATTTTACAACACATGAAATGGGACTCCAGAGATTTTTTGACACTAGAGTGTCTGTCTTTTAAGTCTTAGGTGCCCCTCCTCTTCAGCTCCCTCCCTCCCTTCCTCCCTTCCTCCCTCCCTCCCTTCCT
>NC_058133.1:474660694-474685618 GCF_016433145.1 Gracilinanus agilis
CTCCCTCCCTTCCTCCCTCCCTCCCTCCCTCCCTTCCTCCCTTCCTCCCTTCCTTCCTTCCTTCCTTCCTTCCTTCCTTTTTTAGGTGGGCCAAAACAAATTCTTTTAAGGAAAGGGGAAGGCAATGATCTTAATTAGACAGGTTCTTGTTCTAAATTTAGTTATTGCATTTATTCTATGACCCCCACTTATGTTTTTGATCTTTTATACAAATTTCTTAAAGGGAAAAAATCTTGAAAGAATTCATGTTGTTTTTGGTTGAATTAAAATGGAGGTTTTAAATTTGCTTCCACATAAGCAAATATAAATACAAAATAGATACAAAGAAGAGAGGAGGGGCTAGCAAGTGGCAGTGGGAGATTAAGAAACCATATAGTCCTTTCTTTAAAGAAAGGAGAAAACTACTATAGTGTAAATTGCATGTTTACCTGTCACAATCACCAGATATTACTTTAGTAAGGTGTTTTTGAATACTGTGTATTGAAAGGAATTCAATAGGGGAAAACACAGAAGAGGGGCTTAGAGAATGTGTCAAAATTATCCAAATCAGTTTCTAAAGGTGAAGTGATGTGCTTAGGCAACTTTTTTTTCTGCTTTCTTTCATGGAAAGACAACTCATTCTTGTAATAGAATCTTAATAAATGACTAAACAGTGAATATACACACTTGAAACAAGATTTGTTATTTATGTTGTTATTTTTCTTACACAAGCAGTAGTCGTGGCCGAGTGGTTAAGGCGATGGACTAGAAATCCATTGGGGTTTCCCCGCGCAGGTTCGAATCCTGCCGACTACGAAGGAGTTTTAATAGAAATCTCTTTCACCTTAAAGAAGCCAGAAATAGTTAAAAAGTTTTTAGTTGCTGTAGCAAAGCGGTTGTTTCTTCTCACAGATATTTAACCTTCTGGGAGAAAGCCTGAGGAAACTGCATAATGGATCTGCTTACTCCACAGAACTCTCTGAAGATCATAGAAGGAACAGTCTGGGAAAGGGGCCAGATGCTATAAGTTCTATGAAGGATTAAAATACGTGCCCTTAGTTAATCACTCTTTTCTTCAAGTCCTAACAGTACTTTGCACGTATCTAAAGAAAGAATATGTTTCTGTTAAATTTTATTCGACAAGCATTTCTGTTCTTGGACAGACCAAGGACAGCTGACTCCTCCTTCTTTGAAAAGTTTTTTCCGAGAACGTGAAATATGTAACTATGGGAAAATATTCAAAATTAAAATAAAAAATAAAAGTTCTTTCCGCTCCAGGTCTTGCGTCTCCACCCCTCAACTGGAAATTGAGCACTTACTAAACTTCCTACTTTCTTAGTTTCTTGTTGCTGTGGAACCTACAGCAGAAATGAGTAGACAGTATACCTCCAGAATACATCTGAGCAAAATATCCAGGGGATTTAAATGCCACAAGCTGTGGGGAGGGGGGAGAATTCAAAGTAGTATTTTCCCCTAAAGACCGCATGACATAAATGGACTTCACCAAGATTGGTGACTCCCCCATTCGACCAAGAAAAGCCAAACCAACAAGACCTCTATAAGACAACCTCATCTAGAGTCAGGACATGAGGAAGGCAAAGAGACACATTTATTTTTTTCCAGTAGCAATCTTGTATAAAATCATCCTTTCTTGTTTGTTCATTAGTAGTTCTGAGGTGTAAGCTCTAGCTTCTAGTTATTTGTGCTCTCCTCAATCTTGCTTCTCTCAAAGAGAAAGGGGCAGGTCAAAAAAATCCCGAGTGCTAGTCTGCCACCAGGGCCTGCTAGGGAGAGATCTTCTTTGCTAGTTCCCTTCCTCCTAGAACTGTCTAGCGACCTCTAGGCTTATCCTGGCTACCAGGACACACAAGGTGATTACAACCAAGAAGGCAGATTCAGAGTCTTCCAGAAGACTTCAGTTGCAATTCAGATTTTGAAAGCCTTGGGAAACTAGGGATGAAACAGGATGAAAAAGACTCATAAAATATATCTCCAAACAATCTCCTTGGCCATCAAATCAGTAGTAAGGGACTATCTTACAGATTCTGTGAAATAGAAAATGTCCTCATTGTCAACCTCAAATTTTTCTTATTCTGAAGAAGGATTTAGTCATACTCAGCAAAACACAGGGAATGAAGCTTCATATAAATGAAACAGGGTTTAAAAAAATCAAGAAATGAGCTTGGCTTCCTTGTAGTTCCTTAAACAGGACCCTCCTTTTTACTCCATGCTTTTTCATTGGCTTCTTCTCAATGACTGTCACTCCTGCCTGGTATGTTCTCCCTCCTTACCTGCACCTCCTAGATTCACTGGCTTCTTTTAAGACTCAGCTCAAATCCTAGTTCTCCTTGAGTTCTTTTGCACTCTTTCACACCCTATTGAATTTTACATGTCATCTACTGTGCATATATTTTGTATGTATGTGTTTTTATTTGTATATTGCCTCCTTTATTAGAATGTGAACACCTTGATGACAGGGACTATAATATACATTTGCCTTTCTTTGTTTCACCAATACTTAGCACAGTGCCAGGCACATAGTAAGCTTTTAATAAATGCTTATTGCCTGACCAACTGAAGACAAAGGAAGAAAGGGAATCAGGAAGAGGAAAAATGGGGCAGATGAAGAAAAAGTAGAAAAGAATGGTGTAAGTAAAGAAGGGGGTAAGATAAAGGAAAAGTGAAGGAGAAAGAAAGGATAAATCAATGAATGAAAAACACTTATTTAGAAAACTTTGTGTCAAGTACTGAGTTAAGTGCTAGAGAAAAAAAAGGAAAGCTAAATGATCGGTGTTCACCCCCAAGGATTTTACAACACACTTAGAAAGGTCCTGTGTGGCAGGACAATACTTTTTTTTTTTAAACCCTTACCAATTCTGTCAGTAAGGGCTAGGCAATGGGGGGGAGGGGTAGTCAAGTGACTTGCCCAGGGTCACTCAGCTAGGAAGTGTCTGGGGTCATATTTGAACCTAGGACCTCCTGCCTCTAAGGCCTTGTTCTCAATGCACTGAGCCACCCAGCTGCCACCCAGCTAGTACTATTTTACTTTGTGAAGTCACAAAGGATGATGAGGAGAGCTATAGGGAAGATGACTGACACATCCTTTTCAATAACATTGTCAGAATTTTGCTGGGCCCACAATACAGAAGTGGGTGAATCAAATTCATAAACTTTGACGGGAGTTGGAGATTTTGAAATAAGTGCTACATGTTCTGGTAATCAACTTTTGTGCCAGCACGTGAGAACTCTTGCCATTGAGCCAATAATAGGGAGATGTCTATCAAACTAATTTCCTTGAAAAAACTAGGTTTCCCTTCCCCCTTCATGACATTCCAGTAAAGGAAAGGGCAAATAATGCATATAATTTTATAGCAACATGAAATAAAATAAGGGAACGTGACCGGATGACCTTGATACTAGTCCCTATTGTGCCACTAATTAGCTGTTTCTTTCATCTGTAAAAGCGGAGAGCAATACTAGAAGACCTCCCTTTCAGTGCTGAAGTTCAATAGAGTTTCCTGACGTTTAGGCTCTGATTCGAAGCAGCTTTGGTGCAAATAAGTTGTAGGTTGAGATAAATGCTAAAGTAACCTATTACGACAGGAAATGCCTTGTAGTGTAAAACTGAGTCTCTAGCAATTAGAGGAATAGCAGCACGCCCTAAGATTCTACGGTGTAAAATACAGACGAGATACCTATTCATGTGTTCACAACTCCAATTTCAGACTCCTCGGGAGGAACTTTTCTGAAAAAAACATCTGAAACTGTGGTTCTGCGGGTGGACAGGAAATATTAAGGAAAAAAAATTTCCCATGAGGCGTCTCTTCCGAGGGGCGGATACTTAACTACTTTCCTGCACTAGATACTGGTTATTAGAACCAAAAAGGGTGGGGAAAAATTATTGCCGCCCAGCGTACGTGGTTTTCAAACAGGTCGGATCCCCGGCTATATAAGTGACCTCAAAATCACCTATTTCCACAGATTCGTCTTTTAAGCTTTTTCCATCATGTCTGGAAGAGGCAAAGGTGGTAAAGGATTGGGCAAAGGGGGTGCTAAGCGCCACCGCAAAGTGCTCCGGGATAACATCCAGGGCATCACCAAACCTGCCATCCGCCGTCTGGCTCGGCGCGGCGGCGTTAAGCGTATCTCGGGTCTCATCTACGAAGAGACCCGCGGTGTGCTGAAGGTTTTCCTGGAGAACGTGATCCGGGACGCCGTCACCTACACGGAGCACGCCAAGAGGAAGACTGTTACTGCCATGGATGTTGTCTACGCGCTCAAGCGCCAGGGCAGAACCCTCTACGGATTCGGCGGCTAAATTTCTTTATCCCTCACAAAACAAAGGTCCTTTTCAGGGCCACACACTTTCCTTTAAAGACTGTGACATGTTGCACTTGGCGTGCAGGTTACCTAAGTGATACTGTAGGTAGGATTTTATGTTGAAAAGGAACACAAAAGCATTGGCGTTTAATGATCATTGCAAAGTCTACTAGGTAGCTCTGTTGTGGCTTAGTTTTTTTAGCTTTTAACTTCTACAAAATATAAACATTTATTAAGTTGCTGGCACCAGATTTGTGTGACTACGAGCTTGCTTTCATTGCGTTATGTAGCAGCACCGCAATACAGTCTTGGTGGAAAAACAAAGCGTTCTGCGGAGGAAAGGATACTGCAAGGGCCAATTAGCTGCAGAACAGGGAAGAACTATGGCCTCCACCCAATCAGGAGGGAACAGCGAATGAATGCAGGCAGCTACTTAAGTTAGTGCTCTGCTTTCGATTTCCAAAAATCGTTGCCGAATGGCAATTTGTCCCAGTGAGGGAAAACCAGAGGATCCATCAATAAATTCGAATTTTATGAAGACGGGTCAGTCACTACATTGACCCTCGGGCCCGTCTAGTTCAGCTAGAAAACAGGACGACTGAAGCTTTAAGAATCGCTACATTTACGGCCTTGAAGAATCATGGAACGGTGCCTTGGAAAGATCTCCCGGATTGGGAATAGTGGAAGGATTTCACGAGCTGACGTATCACACAGTCCTGGAGAATAGAGAGATCGTATTTTACACATCTTTTGAATGTTGCTCAGGCTCCTGACAATAAATGTGAGATCGAAGAAAGAGTTAAATCGTTAATATACACTATCCCTCCCTCCTTCCCTTCCCTGCATTGTGCCTTTTCCGTTTCTGTTTCCCAGATCCCGCACTTCTATTCCCCAAGAAAACAGATATTTTCATACTTGGTTGCTGGTGGGCTGCGGTTGGGGATGTTTGGCCTGAAGACGAAAAATTGAGTTTGGGATGGTGGTATGAGTACAGCCTAGCCTCGTTTCCTTTTACTTTACTGACAGGTCAGGGGAATTATTGACATTCAAGGCTTAAAGAATAATATGAGCAGATAAATAAATGCATGGAGGGCTGAGGATGATTTGCCTTGAATTGCCAGGCCGAGGAGCTGCAATTTTCCTCAACAGACAACCAACTGTTTCTAAACATCTTTGAGCAAAGGACTTACAAGAAAGATCCATGTGTAAAAAATAATCTGGAATTTTACCGAATTGATTGGAGGAACTAGAGAACTGAAATGGGAAGAAATAATATGATCTGCCTAGGGTAACCGAAAAGGGAATAGCAGAAAGAGGATAATATAAATAAACATAGAACTTTATAAATATTATATCATTTTTCTTCAGAACAACCCTGGAAGGCAGGTGTTATCTTTATTTTACAAAGGAGAAAACTGACCCTGAAAGAGATTAAGTGAGTTACCCAGCCAATAAGGGTCGTCACATGGCTAATGTGTCTGAGTCTGGATTATGAACTCATGTCTTCCTCTCTCCCAGTGCTCTATCCACTGGACCACCTCCCTGCTTTCTAGATGTGGAAGTCCCTTGCTTCTGGAGTTTTGGGGAAGAGGGGGGTCCTGACTGGATAATGAGAAATGAAAGAGAAGAGTCAAAAATAGCTTTAAGGTTGTGCATATGAGTCTGAGAAAATGATAATACCATAGATAGAAACAGTCAAATCTGAAACCGTTTACCCATACTCTCATTTTCCCTAGTACCCACATTCAGTATGAAAAAAATATTTAAAAATGCTCACAGGACAATAGATAAAGCAGAATAAGGCTTTAGAGTTAATCTTGTCTAACCCACTTACTTTTCTGATGTGGAAACTGTGGCCCAGCTAGTAAGTTGTAAAAGGTCACAGGTTGATCCAGCTTCCATTCAGAGAGAGCAATTGTTTGATTTTTGTGTTTGTGATTTTAATTCCTAATGTAGTATTTTGTATTCAGTAAGCACTTCATACTCGTGAAACTGAACCTGTCCTGAGACTCCAAATATAGCACTCTTTTTAGGATACTCTGAAGAATAGAGGGTTTTTTTTGGAGGGAATTTTGTATAAGAACATTTGTACTTGGGCATGATGTTTGAAGTGGTCAGTGAAGGGGTCAGAAAGAGAGGATCCAGGGGATATAACTTAGTATAGAGATTAGAATCAGAACTAGAGAGGATTTTGTGTGTGTGTGTGTGTGTGTGTGTGTGTGTGTGTGTGTGTGTGTGTGTGTAGAGTGATGTGTATATAATAGGTGAGAGTAAAAGTTGTTTTGGAATGATTTTTATTACCAAGGGATTATGTAGAGAGAAGAGAATCATTTGCGATTTTTCATTCACTCTTTACCCTCACATAATTATCATCAGCTGTTAAATCTTGGGGGATATATCGTCTTTCTATAATCTATCATCAGTCCCTCAATCATAATTCAAGTCCTCTGACCTAGATTATTCCCCGACAAATTTATCTTCCTATATCTAATCCGGTCCCTCTTGAATCCTTCTTCCACAGCTGCCTAGCCCTAGTTGATATTCTTAAAAAACATAGATTTGACCATTTTACCTCCTTACTCAAACATCTTCAATAACTCACCTGGCATCCACTTACAATCACTCCCATATGACTTTCTTAGTTATATTTCCTGTTAGTTTCTTTCTTATAATCTAGTTCATGTACGACATTCCATCTTCTACCTCTCAGCCTCCACTTTTCTCTCTAGTGCCCTCCAGATCTGATTCTTGTTAGAACTGTTGGGGCAACTAGATAACACAATGGATAAAGTATCTGGCCTAGAGTTGGGAGGATCTTTGTTCAAATCTAATGTCAGACAAAAAGATGATAAAGATAGTTGGGGGTGGGGGGTGTAAGAGGGAAAAATTTAGGTATTTATAAATATATATATTAAAAATATGTGGCCGCCAGGAACCAACAATTTAGGTTGATTCCTTAATTAAATCAGACCCAATATTTATGGGGGGGGGGGTGGCTCAGTGGATTGAAAGCCAGGCCTAGAAACCAGGAAGTCAAAAATGGCCTCAGACACTTCCTATTTGTATAACCTTGGGCAAGTCATTTAACTCTATTTACTATTTATAATCCTTACTGCTCTTCTATCTTAGAATGAAAATTAAAACATAAAGTAAGGATTTTTAAAAAATACTTTGTATTTACTTAAAGTTAACCTCCTTAAGAAGAAAGACTGTTTCTCTGTTGGCTTTGTATTATCAATGCTCTAGCACAGTACTTGCAAATAATAGGAACTTAATAAATGTTCAATGAATTTAAGCTGAATAGGTCTGAGATAAGAGCCATTAGATTCGTCTAGAGGTTGCTCTGGGGCCAAGGGTTACTTCCACAATCAACAATCAACAGTTTGCTATTATATAATGGATCTCATGGAATCAGGTAAAGCGACTATTTTCATGTGGCTTTCAGGGAGGCAAGAATAGATCTCTAGTGTCTCCTTTTCACACCTTTCTTCAAGGGAGAATTTCTGCCATCTCTGCCAATGACAGGAGAGTCCTATACCAATGGGCTTTGGAGCTCAGGTCACAATCATAACACTGAGGTAGGCAACATAGCTGTTAGAAACATATATTTGTGATATCCCTTGGAGTTCACTTAACCCCAACCCCCTTATTTTATAGGTAAGGTTAAAAATTCCAAGAGCCTGGGTTCTAGGTAAGAAAAATCATTTTATTGATTAGGCTAGCAAGAACCAATAAATTAATTGGTCAGAAAACCAAATTCATTTAGCATCTTAAGTCATTAAATATAATTTTGGAAACATTATTATATGGTCCTCTTAGGCAATTTCTAATTGATGAATACCTAATGAGAAGGTGAGCTAATATTTTCCAGTCCCTTGCTGATCCCTCATGAAGATGGAGGAAAATCACATGCCTGATAATAGGATTCCAATATCCCTACTGATCTAGGTGAAGTAATCAGGTTATGGGGGCAACTACGTAGTATAGATTTGACTAATGTGAAATGTTCTTACCCTCTCCTTTCTTTTTCTCCCTTG
Source organism: Gracilinanus agilis (assembly GCF_016433145.1). NCBI lineage: Eukaryota > Metazoa > Chordata > Mammalia > Didelphimorphia > Didelphidae > Gracilinanus > Gracilinanus agilis. Next base: position 474,669,031 of record NC_058133.1, read on the forward strand.
TTTTATTCTCTGTAAAATGCTCATTCTGGTCATAAAATCTTACTTCTGACATTATTGGTTCTGGCTGAACTCAAAATTTTGTCAATATTTTGTCAAAATTTTGTGAATAATGTCACCCCACCCAACTTAGAATTAAGTGGGGATGGGGAGATCTGTGACCCGCATGTGATATAAGTGACAAATCAGAAACAAGTGACTGCCCTCTGGGAAGTCCAAAACAGGGTTGAAGCTGCCATTTGTCCATGTGAAACTGGAGGTGTATGCAGGAAGTGACAAAAACTGCTATCTTTTAAATATGATGGTAACTTCCTGTGGGGGGATTTTTGGTGCTTTGAACTTGGTGTTGAAGGAGCTCAGTGAGACTTCAGACTGCTTCCCTTTGAATTGTCATGTGGGTAAATTCTTTTCTGGAGGCTCTAGCCTCAAGGAGGCCTGTCTTCTTAGAGGAGGCCTTGTGGCCCAGAAGCCTTGTTTAATTAACCTCTGTGCCCCCTCTGCTGGGGTCTCTGAAGCCTCCCTGGTCCAGGCCTCTGGTCTGGGCCAGAGTTTTTCTCATTTTCCCTACTGTCAACCTTCTTAATTGTAAATAAACAACCATAACAGTCATCCTGACTTGGGCCTCTTATTTGGAATTGAGTAATCATACCTGGTGACCAAACTTTAATATCTAGTCCAACCATATTCTTCCCATTTTCCCTTTTACAAGAATCAGAATTCATACCCACACTTAGGCAAAACAAAAGTAAATTTTCTAAAAGTGGTGATCATAAATAAGGAGAGAGAGTTTCAAGGTAAACAATGTTTGCTCAAGAGCCCTAGAGCAGCAAACAAATCATCCCCTCCATGGCTCTACTGCCTTTGAATTGAGGAAAGGAGATCTTTAACATCCAGGTGGATGTCTCACCTGTATATTTTACAACTAGACTGAGGAACTCAAAATATAAAGGGGGAGAATACTTACTTTATACTTCTCTTGAATAAAGTTGGATATTGTCCAAACACAACAGATACCTCAGGTTTAAAGCATTGTGCTGATACAAAAAAAGTTTTAATGTGTAACATATCATCAAACAAGCCTACTTTGTTAACTGTATCTCTCCCTGTTCTGTACTTCATGCCCGAGAATATGTTCTAGGAACATTGTGGAAGTAGTCTCTTGCCAGCTTTAAGTCACCTAATAGATGAGGTTTCAGAGTTTATCCCCATTATGATTCTTTCATGCTTCTTATAGGTGCAGTGAATGAAAACATCAGCCTTGTTGGTTTTATACACTACATATTCCTGTTTGACAAGTCCCTAAGGACATTCTGGGCCCACTGAGGGAAAAACAGCCAGAAAAGACACATTTGTAGATCTGCCTCAAGACTCTGGCAAGAACCAGTCTGACCTTGCATGTCTACAAATCACAGTCTAAAAAACACCTGTCTTTCTTAATGGGCTCAGAACATCCTGCCTGACCAGCTAACTTACTAGCACAAACCTTGAGCTCTATCTCTGGGACAAGTGGCCTTCATGCATATCAACTATGCCTTAGTTTTTCTGTATTTCTAAAGAAAGCCTTATGCCAGTGGTGACAGACCAAAAGAAGCTTTGAAGATTACCATTGGGTGAAGAGTACTCCTAACTGCACCTGTGCACTCTAATTGTCACAAAGGGTGCTCTTGATATAATCATTTTCCTTTGATCATAAAGTATAGGAACTATATAAATATTGGACCTATATGCTCAATAAAATGGAATCCACGATCCATTCACGGCCCCCCTCTACCATGTCAATTTTTCATCCACGTGAGATTTCTCCTTCTCCCTTTTCCTCTGAGCTGGTCCCTGGAGAGAACCAGCTCTTATCCCCCACTGACAACTTTGGTTCATTCTTTCCCTCTCTCCTGACCCTCTCTTTCCATCACAGTCTTTCTGCTCGTGCTTTTCTCTTTTCAGGGTGGTATTCTGTCTGCTTTCTGAAGTTTGCCTTGCACTCAAGGGTGTTATTTTTCTCAAGACTCTCATTGCCACAGATCTGGGGATAGATCTTCCATTGCCGCTCTTCCCTTTATGGGCTAGGAATTGATTTAATGAATCCTGACAAATGTGAAAGGGGGTTCCAACTGCTTGCAGTAGGAGTGATATTGTCTCAGTGTTACCCAAGGGTTCCCTCAAGAGATTGGTAAGAGTCTCAGCTAAATGCTACTTGGGTTCCTTCCTCCCAGAGTTGTAGCTGGACATATTTTTCACTTGAAACAAGAACATTTGGTAATGGAGCAGTGGTAGGTAGTATGGGTAAAGTCATGCTAGGAAATGGGTCAGTCAAACTTTTACACATACATAGATTTGAGGAGGTTGGTCCAAGGGATTAGACTATAGTCATTATAATGACTAAAAGATGGTAGCTGTACCTCATATTGCAGCAGGCTGGTAGAGAAATGAGAGGCTCAGAAATTACGGGTTCCCAATACACAGAAGTTAAGGGTTAAAAAAAAAAAAGACAAGAGGGAGTTAGATGAAAGGAAATAGCTGCCAAGGACCAGTCAGAGAATGAGATGAGAAATCAGTAAAGAGGTGCTTTAAGAGGTGCAAGCTCTGGGAAAGATAATATGGGTGAAGTCAAATTCATCTTGAATTCATGCATTCTGAGATGTAAGGGGACAGTACACAATAGCTTCATCTCTAAAAGGGAGATGATTGATTAATGACTGTGACTCTGTTCTTTGGCTCCCTAACACTCACCTAAATGGATTATGGGATTATATGGGGTATTCAGAGAATGGTATGAGGGCTTGTTTAGACCTTTTCAGGACTGCTTTCCTCCTTGGTGACCACTTGCCATCTAACTCTCACCTATGGTTCCAAGAATCTGTAGCAGGTTCACCAGCCACACGTTAGCAAACTATGTCAGCGGGCTTGCTAGACCAGGTAACTGATAGCCTATGGATGTGTCTGCCCAAGGTGTGTAAATTCTTCCTCTGGTGGTAAGTCTGGATGAGAACAGTTTGTTTCAATGGCTGCAGCTGCAAGAGCTGTAGAATACTTAAAACTTCGTTAGACACCAAAGGAGCCAAGGTCATCCACTTCATCCTAGGTCATCACTAGTCATTTTGGCTTTTATCTTGCCACTGGACTTTGATGGCTGAGAGAGAAAGTAAGGCCAATGACTTTACACAATTTGCCCCACTTAAAACCCAATTTAGGAACAAGGAAAAAGATATCATCTAGTGACGTACTTTTGGTTCTCTTAAAGTATGAACATCAACCGACCAAATGGATAATAGGATAAAATGTTGAGAATCAGAAGGGTCTTCAGAAGTCAGCTAGTCCAATGCACTCATTTTACTGATGCTATTCTTCATCTTTTGTTTTTGAAGAGGACTGATGACACTATGAGTGTGATATCTTGACTTGCTTGTGAGCTGGTTTGAAGTGAAGCCCACAAGTATATTGATTTAATGTAAGTCTAGCAGTTATAAGTTATGGATCAAGGAAGTTTTCAGGTCTCTTTCCAAGAAGCAGCTACCTGGTCTGAGGGACTGGGATGTAAGGTGAGTGAGGGATGCTGCAAGTAGCAAGCTCAAATGAGCTAGGTGATCAGCCATGAGATTAGCTGCCTTTTCTCTCTCCAACCCACTTTCACCATCTAATAAATAATTATAAAATAATATTCAATCTCCAGAGAAGTTTAGTCCTAAAAGAACCTTACTTTTATTTACCTGTAAACAGAGAACCAGCTTGGGTAAGGCCGTCTCCAGGGGATGTCTATATGGCCCTTGTTTCTCCTTTTCAGTTAGAGGTGACTTAGCTTCCAAAGGGTAGGCTAAATGAAGGAGATACTGAGTAGGGTGGTTTTGCTAACTTAATAGAGGCAGTTGGTGCCCATCAACATTCCTTAATTGCCAGAGAGGGATGTGACCATCTGTGGAGATCTATCTATCATCTCCACATAATCTTATAAGGATCTTTAGTTGATAAGAAGTAACTGGACATGGGAGACGATCTTGACTGTTAACTCATAGCTGCTTCTCCGAAGTGCCATTGAGTCACAAGTTTATTATATATGAAAATTCAAACTCCCTTTCACCCAAAAGCACAAGGAAAGTTTCCCACAGCTGCGCAGAGCTGCATTTTTAACACAGACAATACAACAGGCTTAGAAGCTTCAAGGTGAAGATAAGAACCAGGTTGGACCTTCAGCTGCGTGATTATCAGCAAGTTAAGTATGAGAATACTTTTCTCTGGGGCAAAATGACCCTGCTAAACTAAGGTTTCCGACTTGGGTTGCCAAGTGGCTGCATTTCTGACCAAAGGGGAAGAATGTTAATCTCTTGACTACTGGTTTGCTAAGAGCTTAAAGCTTTTCAATAAGGAAAGGTGTGGATCAGAAAAGGAGTCAAAAGAGGAGTCTCAGATTTTTATCTATTCTCTTATTGGCTTCCCATCCACATCTGAAGAACATCCCATCTACCTTTGCTAGGAGAGGTTCAAATGATGTATTATCCGGCCAATCAGAAGGGAGAAACACCTAGGTTTAAAAGACCCTGTCAGACTTCACTCTGGGTCTTTGGTCACTGAGAATAAGAGAAACCATATTCCCTATTTCTTGATTACTCTTAACCCAAGCAATAAATTGAGCAAACTCAAGTCCCTGGCTTTTGCTGAGGTTTCAGTGTGACCTATTTTAGTAACAATTTACAATTCACTGTTACTAAAATGATATCTTTTCCTAGAGAAAATTGTGCCTTTGTTGCATTTTATTCGCCACATCATCTATCACAAATATTAAGACAGAGTGGTCACTTCTCTTGTTTTCACTATTTCTGTTTTAATGATAAATTCCTCCTTGTTGGTTAGAATTTGATTAAGAAAGGAAGTTTTCTTCATTGATTCCTTTGCAATGAAATAATCAAATATTAGGATATCAGGATATGTGTTAAATTTTAAAATGTTTATGAATTCTAATAATAGAATAGAATGTTCAAACAGTTCCAGAAGACCATTGATGAAGTATGCTACATACTTCCTGAAGAAAAGATGATGGCTTCAGGGTGCAGAATGAAACTTTTTTTGAACATTCAAAAAGAAATGAAGTCAGCCTATAACTTTCTATCCCTCAAATCTTTTCTTCTTCAAGCTAAACATCACTTGTAGTTTACAGGAATCAAGTTTTGAGTTTTCTTGAGGTTCATGATACATCATATCTTTTCTTAAAAAAAAAAAAAAAAAAAAAAAAAAAAAAAGAGTATCCCTGAAAAGCACACCAATGGATGAGAATGAAGACATTAGGGATTTTTATATACCTGGCAACATCAGAGGCACATAATAAATATTTAACTGACATACTATGTATGAGAGGTTGTAAAAGATACAAAAGATATAAAAGAAATGTGATTATTACTTCCAGCTAACTCAGAATTTGACTTTGTCTGCCAGGTTCGAGGTTTTGTTGTCCTTGCACCCTGTCTCCCATTTTAATTCAGAATTCAATTAAAACCACATTAATAAATGATATTTTAAAACACACAATACAGGAACAAATAAACATGGCAGACAACTTCTCTTCTGCAATCAGGAATTGAAAGAAATGACTTCTAGGGTAGTCAATTCAACAGAAGACTTGGGACCTTTTTCTGAGGCGTAGCTAATATTATATTTTTACAACACAAATCAAATCAAAGCAGTGCAAAGAACCAGGTAGAGAAGAATCAAGGGTGAGGCCTCCTTGGACTAGCTGTAGCCATAAAACAGTCATAGGAGCAGAAGGTATCCTCCTTTAAATCCTCAGGTTGAGGATGTAAGGGAGAAGCCATTATTCCTCTTGGAAAAGGCTTTTTGCCTTAGGAATATATTCATCACCTTTTAGTTGCCCCCTCCCTGGGCTGTGACATTATAGCAATATAACTGGCTACTACAGCTTGGTATTCTGTTTGTTGGAATTTGGGTTCTGGAAGACCTGGGTACAAATCTCAACTAAAATTTACCATTCACATCACCATGCTTCGGAATCTTAAGTTTCCTTCTCTGTAAAAGGGGATTGGGTTATTGTGAGGACGAAATAAGATGTCAAAGGCTTTGCGAACTTTAGAGGGCGATAAACGTCCTGATACCTCTTTCGTCTCTGGTTATAAAAGCTCAAAAGTAGATGGGACCTTCACCAACACATAGTCCTCTCTCATTTGCATCTGAGGTAATTTAGGCAGTTGGTAATGGATAATACTAATACATGGTCTCCAATCATTTTCACTAAGACTGAAGACAATGAATATTTCTATAGTTCAAGAACTTTACTGAAAGATAAAACGTATCCTTTCTACAAAGAAGCCTGCCCTCCCTTCTATGTGTAGTGCTCTTATTAGGGGGGAAAAAAAAAACTCCGGCTAGATCATGTAGCCCCTTCCTGATTGGGCAAACATTTTCTCGTTCTATAGCCGGATTGGCCCAAGAGGGAGTCCCCATTATCATTAGCAGCCTCCCAAACTAGCCCGCAAAGATCCATTTGGCGGGTAAACATGCCAGCAATACAGCTCGTACGCTTTCTGAGATTTTGTATTACGCTGTGCAAATGCAGTTTCTTCCTATCTTGCCCTTATCAGTTATACACAAACCCGCAACATCCGATTTAAGGGAGGGCTGTTTGATTTCAGCGTTACCATAGTAACCAAAAACTGGTGGCACAATTTGTTACAGATCTTTTTAAAAAGAAGATGAGGGGCCCTGAAAAGGGCCTTTAAGATTTTGGTTAATGTCTGAATTCAGACTGCTAGTTTAGCCGCCGAATCCGTAGAGGGTTCGGCCCTGGCGCTTGAGAGCGTAGACCACGTCCATGGCAGTGACTGTCTTCCTCTTAGCATGTTCCGTGTAGGTGACGGCGTCCCGGATCACATTCTCCAAGAAGACTTTCAGCACGCCGCGGGTCTCTTCGTAGATGAGCCCCGAGATACGCTTAACGCCGCCGCGCCGAGCCAGGCGGCGGATGGCAGGCTTGGTGATGCCCTGGATGTTATCCCGAAGCACCTTCCTGTGCCGCTTGGCACCGCCTTTGCCAAGCCCTTTGCCTCCCTTTCCTCGTCCAGACATGATAAAAGATAAATATAATAAAACGAGCGAGAAAACTAAAAGCAGAATAGCCGCCTAGGCGGAGCAATGACTTATATGACCCAAGGGCCGACCTGTTTGACGACTGCATGAAGGGGGCGGGGACAAAAAAAAATCTGTTTTCCCCGCCTTTTTTGGTTTTATCAACTAAAAAAAAACCTTCAGCTCCGCCCCCTAGTGACTACACTAACTGGTGAATTTTTTCCTTCAGATTTTCTCTTCGATTCAAGAAAAAGACTTTCAGACAGGTTTCTTGGAAAACTTTGCAAACAAAATTTATAAATAAAACAATGGACAAATCTGTCTGGAATCTTGCTTCTTTTCTGCTTGTAGAAATGAGAACGACACATGACTCATTATTAGATTTCGATGTCACATTATTTGTAATTTCTCTGAGGGCTTCTCATATTTGCTTTTCTCTGCATCAACTTCGACCTGGGCCAGTGCCAGAACTATAGAAACGACGAGAATGAGCTGAATTATAGAATTTTAGGGATGAAACCCAAGTCAGTAGCCTTCACAAGTTAATAATGCAACATGTAGTTGGGGAAACATTAAATCTGCATACAAAGGGCTTGGAGTCAAACCATGCGTCTGAAATTTATTTCTTTATAGGTCCTTGAGTGATTCACTTAAAGTCTTAGAATCTCAGTTTCCTCCTTTGTAACACGAAACTGGACTAGATTGTTTGGATTGTAAAATGAGATTGGACTAGAAGAAAAGGACTGGCTTTTGCTTTTTTTTTTTTTTGGCATCCCTAGCACTTAGTACAGTGCCTGGCATGTGGTAGGAGCTTAATAAATATTTACTAATTAAAAGATGGTCGGTATGGTTCTTTCCAGTTCTAAATCTGTGATCCTAGAATCATACTCCTTCAAAGATGTGTGGAAGAGATGACCTGTGACGATGTCTAGAGACCTTTTGCTAGTTTAATGGTGGATGTCTCTAAGTGGGCTAATGCCATATTTATTGTACATTTACCGTGTTTCCCCCAAAATAAGACGTACTTCGAAAATAAGACATGGCAGCGATTTCGGGGGTTGCCTAATATAAGGCACCCCCCAAATAAGACATACCGTAGTCCCCCATTGCTGGGTCACCCTTTACCTTGCGGGGCTGCTCCTGGTTGGCTTTGTTGATCCGCAGCCGGAGGGAGATTGTAAAGTAGGCGAAGACTGTTTGGCAGCTCCGAATGCTCTGTGCAGCAGCCCATGACGTCTGGGCTGCAACACAGGAAGAAAGTATGTTCTGGTGGCATCTGACTGCACCTGACAGTCTTCATTGCAGAGGCGGAACTTTCAAAACTCGCTGCGGTTTCCCCCTCCGTGGTGTTACACTGATGCACATGCAGCCCAGATGCTGTTTCAGGTGCTGCGCTGTATTTGCCTGCTTTGGAGTGGTAAGTTATTTATAATTTATTTAAACTTTTTGGGGAAATAGGGCTGTCGAAGGGGTCGTTAATTTATCTCTGCCTGCAGTTTAGCTTGACTGGTGACCAGGGCCACCTTATTTCCCTCGCCTGGGGCGTCCCAAACTACCTGAAACCCCTAAATTCCTAATAAAATGTACCTGACCGCTAATAATGTGCTTGCGCCAGCTAGATGCTAGAAGGCATGTAGCTGGCACCTTGCTCGGGTGCATCCAGCCCTTACCTGAGGAGAACCCGTGCATGCGTCAATGGCGATCTGGGATCTGGGAAGTTTCACATAATAGGACATCCCAAATCTGCATGCCTTACGAACAAGGACCAAAACCCTTTAAAGCAGACCCTACCACATCTCCTCACTACCATGACAAGCTCGGGGTGCACCCAGATTGCTGGAGGTAAACAGTGAATCGCTTTCATTCTTCAGGGGGTGTCAGCTGAAGTACTGTATGGTACAAGAAATAAAGTGCTGGTTTATTTTTACCCCTAGAACACTAGCGCAAAAAGAAAGAGCTATTCTGTTGAGTACAAGAAGGATATCGTGGAAGAGTCTTGGGGCAAAAATCTTACTGCTTACTGCAAAGAGAAGATGTTGAATGTGCGATTGGTCCAAAAATGGTGAGCAGATTATGGTAACCTCAATCAACAGGTCGGCAACCATTATTTTCTGAGCTAGAAGAATTGATCTGTGATTGGGTTGTTGACAGGAGAGCAAAGGCTTTGGTGGTGAATAGGGCTCAGATTCAAGAATTTGCTCTTGCAATGGCACCCCAGTTTGAAATAGCCCCCAGTGATTTCATAGCATCACAACACTGGCTGGATAATTTCCTTCAGCGAAGTAAATTGTCTAAGACGATCCACAACACTGTTTAGGCTGGAAGATGCTGAAATTATTAAACGTGCATTTGCATTCAAGTCCTTTATTGATGACACTGACTTCTCTAAATACAATCTTTCCAACATGATTGCTATGGAAGAAACTGCAGTGTTTATGGACCAATCATCTCAAAAAACAATTGAACAGCGGGATGCCTCCTCAGTGTACATTCCCCCCACTATTACCTGTATTTTGGCAATTCTTCTAGATGGCACTAAAATCCCACCTTTAATAATTTCTAAGGGCAAGAAGGATAAGATTGGACGTGTTTCAGGCATTTTTATTCTTGAAACTGATAAAGCCTGGTCCACACAAGCAGTCATAAGAAAATGGATCGATTTAATGCTACTGCTTATGCTCGGAAGCCAAAGAGGTCTGCTAATCTGGGATGCAGCCAGCACATACCGTGCTAAAGACATGAAGAAATTTCTTCATGAAAAAAAAATAGGTCAAATAATGATTCCCGCAGGAATGACAGCCTATCTCCAGACATTTGATATTGCTATAAACAAGCCATTCAAAGACTATTTGTGCTTAAAAGGAGAGAAATCAGCGTGGAAACTTTGTGAAGCCTAAACTGCAAGAGGTTGTGACTTGGGTGAAGAATTCATGGGAGAAAATCACTGACAGTTGCATTGCAAATGCATTACATAGGAGCAGGCTACCTTGATTAAAAGTACTCATTCAAGGACAATGCAATTGCTAGACATGACAGATATGGGCCAATGATTCTGAAAGAAATGGAATCACAACAAATTCAACAGGAAATTCAGGAATTGGATTGTTATGATGATGTCCTAGAAGATGATGATGTAATTGTCATTGAATAAATTTTAGTTTCTGTTCATACCGTTAATATTGGTACCTGATACCGTAGGATTCACAGTTTGGTTATGCTGGTTTGTGATGACAACTACTGTTCTGTACAGTATATACTATAATAAATGTTCATTTTTTTGGTTCAGCAATAAATGTGAATTCTTCTTCATTGCAAAAAAAAAATAAATAAGACATCCCCTGAAAATAAGACATGGGGCATATTTTGGAGCAAAAATTAATATAAGACACGCCTTATTTTCGGGGAAACAGGTACTTTTAAATCTCCAATATTCGTTAAAAAAACAAACAAACAGCCCTTCTTAAAAATAGCATAGAAGAAATGGGCTGTCTGTGGGTCTTCTAAACTATGCCCAGTTTTCTTTCCTGTTTTCTCAGTCTTTCCCCGGAAATGACTCATATATTCACTTTTTTTATTTTGTATTTACTCAGATGTGTATCTGTTGTTCCACTGACCCCAATATAGTATAAATCACTGAGGGCATGCACAGCTTTAGTCACCGTCCTGACTAAAGTAGGCGTAAGGAAGACACCCCAACTCCCTAATATTTGGCTTCTTTTCCATTATCAAGGAACTTCAAAGTAGTTGCAGTTTTTAAGGATTAGCTTTGGCCTCAGCATGTGAACAGGTCGCCCCAAACACTAAAGCTCAACACCGTGCGTTTCACCTCTCCCTCCCCTTCCCAGGCTCACTCAGCTTGTGTGCGCGGGCGTACACACACACACACACACACACACACACGCACGCACGCACGCACCCTCCTTCCCAGCACCTCCACTACCGTAAGTGAGCACGCACGTGCACCTTACATGCTTACATTTTCAATCTCGCACTTTGCATTTTTGGGGATCCTGGACGACTGGCCCGCTATAGAGTTAACTCGAAAGTGAGAGCAGTCTCCTGGAACGAAGTTTGGGAAGGTTTGTTTCATTAGGATGAAAACTAGCATAAATCAACATCAACTATTCCTGATTCTCTAGCGTACTGCAATAACAGTAACCCTAATAGGAACCAATCAAAAGCAGGTTCCTTGTCGTGAGCAGAGTGGCGCAGCGGAAGCGTGCTGGGCCCATAACCCAGAGGTCGATGGATCGAAACCATCCTCTGCTAACTACATTTTGGCTGATTAAAAAAAAGAAAACAAAACCCATTATTTTCGAATGTGTTTTGTTTTGTTTTTTAAAATACTATCAGAATAATAAAAAGAAACTTTAAAAGCATATTCTTCCTCGAAGAGGAAGATTTCACCACGCACGTCTGGGGGGAGTAAGGCTTTTTTTGTGATCATACTCTCAGAAGTAAATGTTTCTACATAAATGCTAAAAAACAGTAAACCCCACTATGCTGTTAAAAAGAAGAGGGTGAAAAGAGATTTAATTGATTTTTTAAAGGTTACTTTGTATCTGCTCTACCTTGTATTTACCTATTTATGGTCTCCCTTATTACAATATAAACTCCTTGAAGGAAAGTACTATTTTCTCACTCTTCTTGGGGACTCAGTTTGAAATATGAACTTCATGTTTGGGGAGTTTTGTTCCTTTTGTAGACTTATCATATAAACATTGCCATATGTAGCTGAAATTACAATAAATATGTTTAGCTGAAATATTTTCTCTTTCCCTTGATTATCTTATCATTTCATCAATATTCAGTTCAGCCTAACTTCCAGGGCTTCTGTGTTGTATTCCCCCTCTCCCCCCCCCACCCCCAACGACATGTGCCTCTCTTGGAGATTTTAATAATCATTTTTTTTTTGCAGAGGCCCCCAAATTACCTCTTAATCTTTCTTATGAATTACAAACACATATCTTCAGCTGCTTGTTGAATGTATAATTTCAAAATCAAGATATTCAAAACAGAACTCACATTCTGTTTCAAGTAAACTAGCTCTTCCTATACACTTTCAATGCTTGCAATCCCCCAACTTCACAAATTCCAGGCTATTGGTTCTTTCCACTTTCAGCTCTTCCTCACCTTCTTCCCCTCATTCTCCCCACCTCTCCCTCCACCAATATCCTATAATTTATCAAACCTTGATGAGTCTATGTCCAAATTATCTTTGCATCCATCCCTTTCTCCACACACTCAAGCATCATTTTTTCTCCCCTGGACTAGAGAATCTCAATTGGTCTCCTTGTTTCCAGCCTCTCTCCTCTTCAATTCATCTTTCCTTTACTTGCCAAAATGACTTTCTTGCATTTTTGTTCTATTTATATCTTTTGCTTTTGCATCACTGTTATTTCCATATGTATCCCTCCCCCTTCTCCCTACACAAAGAGTCCTCCCCTGAAACAAAGAGTAAAAGAGAAAAACTGTTCAGCAAAACTAACCAACAGATCAAAAGTCTGACCTGTTGATTGTTTGTTCTCCATGCATTATTGTAGTTCTTGAGTATATTGTTTTTCTGCTTCTCCTTATTTCACTTTGTATCAGTTCTTATAAGTATCCCTGTATATTTCTCTGCACTGATTTTATTCACCATTTCTTACAGAACAATAATATTCCATTACATTCATGTGCTACAATTTGTTAAGCAATTCTTAACGAATAGACATTCTTCCTATTCACTGCTATAACAAAAACACAAAAAGTTATGAATATTTTGGTTTTCTTTTTCTCTATGATTTTGACCCCCTTTCGGATATATGGTTAGCAATGAGTTCTCTGATCAAAATGTATGGATATGTTACTCATTTTTTACTATAATTCCAAATCTCTGTCCAGATAGACTCATACAGCTCCATTAACAGTATATTAGTGAGCCTGGCTTTTTATAATCCTTCCAACATTGACTATTACCCTGTTTCATCAGCATTGTCAATTGATTGTGTCTGAACTGAAACCCAAGTTGTTTTGATTGTCCTCCTTATGATTAACAACCTGGGGCTATCTTTTGTACCGTTGTCGATTCTTTTGAGGCCTGTTTGCTAACATACTTTTTCTCCTTATTCGTTGGGAAATGGCCCTTGGTCTTATATATTTGTGTCTTTCTATATTTGCCTGTAAGTGTCTTTTTATATTTGTGTTAGTTTCTTGTATATCTCAAAATAATCTGCTTTTGACACAGATTCTACTATATCACTTCTCTGTACAAAATCCTTTGGCTCTTTATTGCCTAATGGAGTGGTTCTTGACTTGGCATCCACAGAAGGGGTTCTTGGATAGATTTTAGGTGAAGCCTGTGGACTTAGAGGGGGGAAATTACAACTTTATTTTCAGTAATATCTGAGAGAAATTGAGCATTTCCTTCCATTATGAATTTAAACACATTATTCTGATTAGTTGTCCTTCTACAAGAACTACATTGCACATGACACATTAAAAGATCAAAACCCCTAATCAAAGAATAAAATATAGCTGTCTGAGCTTGTTGTATAAGGCCCTCCACAATCTAGCTTTTTACCTGACTTGCCAGTTTTATTTCTTATTAATCCCTTTTTGGGTGAGCTTTATTAGTGTAAATGGTGTCAAAATACTTAGGTCCAAAATGAAGTAAGAGGTTACCTTGTCAAGCCAAGAACTACAGGAATCGGTTGCAACAGTAGTGGAGCAATAGTGACATGGGAAGGGAGAGGTTCCTGGATCAAACAGGAGTTTCAGGACCAAGAAAGGGAATATTTGAATAAAAGAGAACTAGAACCAATTGAAATGTTCTTCGATCAAGGGTGATTGAGAATCATGGAGTAGCAAGTCTGAATCAGAATTTGGAGGGACAGATAAAGATTTTACCTTTTATAGATATTGTGAGCTATGCAGATTGTGAAAGTCCAAGAACAGATGTCAACTCTCTGTCCACCTAGAGTACTTTGAGGAGTCTCCAGCCCAGAAAATATTCTCGGTTTAAAGGACTGTATCCTTCCTTGTAGAAATGGATTTAATAGAAGGAAAAGAGGTTTAACTTTCTTGCAGCCCTAAGGGTCTTCTTCTAGGTGGGGGTGGGGGAAGAGTCAATAAACAGGTCTCATTTTTCCAGTTCTTCCAGGGAATAATAAACTCAGCCTTTTAAAATTCGACTTCGTAGTCGGCAGGATTCGAACCTGCGCGGGGAAACCCCAATGGATTTCAAGTCCATCGCCTTAACCACTCGGCCACGACTACTAGATAGTCAGATTCTTTATTAGGGCTTTGAAATAATCTGAGGTGAAAAGTTCATTTTATTATCTTAAAAATAATTCTCATTTTTTAATATTTTAAAAAACTTACGAAGAAAACAAAGCCCATTCAAATACTTTCCAATTCTAGTATCTCTTCAGTTTACTTTTATTCGTTTGAATAAAAAAATTATTTCTTATTCATAAGTTTTAAGTTAATTGAGGGTAAAGATCAAAGTATTTTGAAATTTGTTTTATTTATAAATACATATAATAAATATATTAATATTATTTACAAAAGATGTACCTAAAAATCCATACAGGGATGAAAAATTGCCTTTTGGTCAGAATGTTATAGGAATTTGAATGACCCGTTCATATGACAGGCATAGCAGCTGGACCATTTTAGACCCACAGCTGACCAGGAGAAAAAGGGGGCAGCATTTATTAAATTATATCCTTACACAATTATTACATAGGTAACTATACAATTATTAAGCACAATTGTTTAATTTAACACAGTGTTTATGTTATTTCTAATATGCTCCCTGATGTAAAGATTTATCTTTTCAATAAAAATCTTTTCCTGCTACTATTGTATGGTTGTAAATTTAGGAACATCAAATCTCTAAGGAATCAAAGTTGTAGATATGATTCTTTTCCATTTTTGTTTATAGATCTTGAAAAAAAAAAATCCTTGTGAAGATATTGGGGGAGGGGGAAAGGGTTGGAGAAAAAGCCTTCCTGTAAGTCTTTTTTTTTTTTGTGCGTGGTAATTTAAAATTTTGGTTGAATACACTTGTTAATAGTGTCTTTCTTCTATTTCTTTTCTTCATCTCTCTTTTCCTTCCTCTACCCTTCCTCCTTCCTTCCCTTTACCTTTGTTTCCTCCCTTCCTTCTCTCCTTCTTTTTCTCTCTATTTCTCTCTCGTTTTTTTTTTAATGTTTAAGTTCAAAACTGAAAAATAAAAACATAGAGGAAAGCCTCTAGTATCTCCACTGTATTCTCCCTCCAAAACCCCCTCCAGAATCTATTGAAGAAAAGGAAAAAATAATTACAAAAGGTGAGAAGGAATGATTGAATTGCTATCTGTATCAATGGAAAGAATGCTTGTATTCAGGAGATCATAGATCCATAAAACACTGAAGAGTAATCGCTGCAAAGTACAGTAGCTTCCACATAGTAGGTGCTTAATAAATATTTTTGAATTGAACAATAAGTTGATATTTATATCGTAATTTAGGATTCACAAATCGTTCGACTTATATTATTTGATTCTCCCAACAACCCTATTCTATAACTGCTATAAGCCTCTTAATTATTTTACATCATTATTTCATTCCATTTATTGCAAAGAAGACACAAGGAATTTTCCTGGTTTACAAAACATATAAAAAATTTCCACATTTTATCTTGGCCAGAAAAACCATCAAATCTGTCAATAATTTCAAAACAAGACCAAAAAACCCCTCGTTGAATATCAGAATATTTCACTAAATAGGATTATTGGCATATCCTTTTTATGAGTCACTAATGAGACAGCTTATGCAAGCGCAGTTTGCAAGTGGAGTTTCCGTAGTGTAGTGGTTATCACGTTCGCCTAACACGCGAAAGGTCCCCGGTTCGAAACCGGGCGGAAACAGTTTTCTCCCAGTTTTAAAATGTTTGCGAAATACTAGCCGCTGTAATGAGTTTTTTGCTTATTCACTATCACTGTTGTTTTTTTTAAATCCTGAAGAGATCAAAACAATTAAAGAAAAGGAAGCAAAATTCCATTCCTTTTAGTAAAAAAAACTTCCAAGTTTTAAAAACAGTGTGTTCAAGGAATTGACAATATAATTTTTTTTCTTTTTCTTTTTTTAATCTTTCTATTCCCAGTGATTGGCAAGTAGGAAGATAGCCTTTATTAAGGATTTACTAGTAGGAGCTGAGCCAATGTTTGTTAATTGATAGCTAACCAGTCCAGAAAAGCAGGTTATGAACCATGGTTACAAAACACATTTCCTGAGAGTAAAGAGATGAGTTTAAGGTATATAATCAGGCATGTGTTTTTAGTCACAGCCATTGTGAGAATCTGTTTTCCTTCATCATGCATATGTGATACAAGACTTGCTTTTCTTTCAGATTTTTGGGGGGAATAGTGGGTTTGGGGTGTGATGGAGATAAGTTGGGAGGATAGTGGGAATAACAATAGTATTACCAGGAAGGAAGGAAGGAAGGAAGGAAGGAAGGAAGGAAGGAAGGAAGGAAGGAAGGAAGGAAGGAAGGAAGGAAG
>NC_058133.1:474724572-474759572 GCF_016433145.1 Gracilinanus agilis
ATTGAGCCAGGAACCTGGAGTTAAGAAAATCTGAGTTCAAATCAAATATTTACTAGATGTATGATTCTGGGAAAGTCTGAAGTTCTTTGGACTGCAGCTTCCTCATCTCTAAAGTGGGCATAATAATAGCACTTACTTTAAAGGACTGTTGTGAAGATCGAGTGATATCACATTTATAAGGTTATTTTCTTTTCAAAACATAAAGCATTATATCAATGATGGCTATTATTAATTTTTCTGTGGAGGGTATCACCATTCTCTCTGTCATGAATTCCAGTAACCTCAGTATCTTCATCAGATCAGTACTGTTTCTCACCTCACATCCAATCTATTGCCTATTCTTCTCATCTGTACCTTTATGATATCTTTTCTATCCTTCCTCTTCTCTCCTCTCTTACAGACTCATGCCCCAAGGTCTCGCCTTTCTTATTTCTCACTGGTACTCCTTCAAAAGTCTTCTAATTAGTCTCTCAGCCTCAAGTCTCTGCAAAATACAAGCTATCCTTTACTAAGCTACCAAAGAACTTCACTAAAGGTCTTTTACCTCTAAAGTGAAATAAAATGCCCTTTATTTTGTATTTAAAAATCATAACCACATAACATGGCCTCTTCTTATCCTTCTTTACTCCCTTCCACACATTCTAAATTCCTGAAATAGCATACTCCATCTCCCACTTCTGAGTCCTTGCTTTGCTAATCATTTGTGCCTGAAGTACTCTGTCCCTCAACTCTTCATTTTTTCCTGGCTTCCTTTCAGTTTCCACTCCAACTTTTCCTTTTGCAGTTAACCTTTCCTGGTTCCCACCAATGTCTTCCTGTTTCAGAGAGCTTTCTATCTCTTCTGTTGTGATGTAAAAATTCCCAGAGATGTGGTTCCAGGTAAGAAAAAAAATCAATTTATTGACTAGACTAGCAATAACCAATAAATTAATTGGTCCATGATCTGTCTCTGGTGATCAAAGGCAACTCATTCTGAGTCTTCAGTTACTTAAATACCATTCTGAAAGCTCACTATTCAATTCTTCCATAGACATCCCAAGACATCTCTAACTGAAGGGTACATAAGAAGTGGGCTAACATTTTCCAGTCGCTCCCTGATCCCCTCATGATGATGGGGCACACTTATATACCTGATTACAGGATTCTAATATCCTTTCTGATCTAGATGGAGAAATCAAGTTAGATCTGGTTAGATTTGACTTCCATCATTCATTTCAATGGAGGAATCAAGGACACAGTCATGCCATCTCCCAGACATAGTTGGCTGAAGCTAGATTTTTTTACCAGAAAAGATGGATCTTAGATTTTTCAATCCTAATTGTCCCAATTTTAGAGAATGTTCTGGGGCAAGGAATAGAAGGTACATTCCTAGATTTGTCAGGACAAAGGAATGAAGAAAAGGATTGAAAAATACAATGTTACAGACCAGTATTGGAAATCAAAAAGATGCAGTATTAAGAATAAATCTTCTCACTGTGTATCTTATATATTTACCTAGTTATATACATAATATCTCTCCCCTTGTAACATATGCTTCTTGACGGTAGAACAGTTTTTTTGTCCTTGTATTCCCAGAGCCAGTCTCATAGTAAATGTTTAACAAATGTTTATTGACTAACAGACTATGCCTATGACTCAGATTTATAGATCAAGCCCTTGTCTCTTCAGTGAGATGCAATTTTTCATCACCAACTGCCTATTTCAAATTTAATGTCACTTAAACATTTCAAATTCAATATGCCCCAAACACTTTACTTTTCCTCCTTGAAACTAACCCTTATTCTGAACTTCTCTATTTCTGTTGCAAATACCACCATCCTACACATTCAGGTTTGCAATTTTAGTGTCATCCTCCCATCCTCACGCTTACACACCAATCAGATTGATAAATATTGCTTGCTCTATTCCCACAATATCTTTTCTATACATTCCCTTCATTTCATCTGCAGCCACCATCCTAGATCTTAGAGGTCAAAATCACCTCTTCCCTGGGCAATTGCCATAGTTTCCTAATTGGTCTCTGTGATTCATCTCTTCCTATTGTAATCTATCCTCTATGCGGCAACCTTTTTGGCCGTGAGAGCCACAAACGCTACATTTTTAAAAATGTAATTTCGTGAGAGCCATACAGTGCTCACAGTGTGCTCCTGTAACAGCGCCTGAAAAAAAATGACTTTATGGGTCCTGCAGAAAGAGCCATATCTGGCCCTCAAAAGAGCCAGATATGGCTCAAGAACCATACATTGCGGACCCCTGCTCTACATAGTTGCTAAAGTGATTTTCCTAAAGCATAGTACCTGACCATGTCATCCCACCTCCTTACACAATAATTCAGGAGTTCTCTTTTACCTGAGAATTAAATATAAATTCTTCTGTTGGTTCTTAAAGTTCTTCTTAACCTGATTTCATACTGTCTCTCTAGTCATCTTTCACATTACTCCCTTCTATGAAATCTATACTTCACCCACACTGCCCTATTGTTATTTCCCATACAAGATGCCCCATATTCTATCTTTGTGTCTTTGTATTGGCTATTCCCTTTGTTTAGAATGATCTTCCTTCTAATTTTGACCTGTTACAACCCTTGACTTTCTTCAGGACTCAGCCCAAACATTGCCTTCTGTAGGAGTCCTTTATTGCCCTCCTCCTCAATTGCTATTGCCTTCTGGGATCTTGGAATCTAAGATGCCAGGACTCTGGGATGCTTGAACACTAGAACATCTTGACTCACGTGTGGCTGATGGGTTCCCTTCTCTTGACCTTTCAAAACTCACAAGGTTATAGTTTTCAGTCTCTTTGCTTAAAAACAAAAATGGACAAAGACAGAGGCATAGGACCAAGTCCTGTTTCATAGGTCCACATGTTGGGTTCAGTGGGGGAAGGCCTAAGGTCTCTCCCTTTTATAGCACTGCCTCTCCTTACATAAAGGATTAAAAAAAATATATGTGAATATCAACTAGCTAAAGAAAAATGGGAATGGCCAAGTGAATGAAAGCCTTTTAAAGGTGCTCTCAATTCTGGCTATGCAGCTAATTGAAAAGGGTTTCTCCTAACCACATGTCTAGCATGTTTCAGTGCCATTCCAAAGCACTTCAATTTTGCACCCTGTTGCTCTTCATTATCTCTCTCTAATTTGGAAGAGGTGGGGGTGGTTATAGACAGGAGCCATTTATATTTATATATCACAAAGAAACCTGGGATTTTCTTTCTGTCTAGCTAAATTTTTGTTCTTCAGTTGCTGTGATCTCTGTGTGGATCCCTTATAGAAACAGGACCCCACAATTCACTTATTGCCTCCTCAAAGCTGTAAAAGATGATGAGTTTGGAGGGAGAAGGAAGAAAAAGTAGAGAAAATGCAGGAAGCCACCAAAGCTGTGACGTTTAGCACAGCTAGTTACCAGCTCTGACAATCCAGCACAGCAGGTTGTCAGGAGGATGGAAATTCTACACTCAGTTTCCCCTATGTGATTCTTTTCACAGTGACATTCACTTCCATTGAAACTATTGCAATCAGTATCTTATTCAGCCCTAAGGAGACACAGAAAAACAATACAGGTTCTTGGCAAGAACAACCACAGTCACAGACTACCCACTATCCCAAAACAAACCCCTAAACAAACCCCCAATAATACAAAAACTTCCCCTAGAAGTCACCTCACAACAAACCAGCATATAGTGAGTTAATGTTAAAGATTTTAAATCTCTAACTCAGATTCCCATACACAAGTGCCTGTAAGAACAGGCCAGAAGTCTCCAAGTCATCCTCCTTTCCAGATCCAATTTGGTACAGTAATTTAATATAAAAGAACAATGAATGAAATATGAAGAAATTTTCTCCCATGAAAAGGCCTGTACGTTCTCATTACTGTAGCCCAAGAGATACATCAAACACACCTAACACATTGTCTCCAAAGATAAGATGTATGGTGGGAATGGAATTCATGCCAACATTGATGTAATCTTGAGAAAAAATGATATAAAAATTAAAATCAGCACATGGCACTTCAGATCAGCCACTGCAAACCTACTGGGTCTCTGGCTCTTCTCACTCCATTTTCGATCAATTGTCTCACCCCCAAAGGGAACTGGACTGCTGGTAATCCAAAGGAGAGACTAGAAGAGAATGTTCTACCTCCCAGCTGAACCTAGTAAGCATGACTCCTGAAAATTCTGCACCTTACTATCTTCTGGTCAAAGGAGACAATGGAGGAGAAAATAGACCTCGAGGCCCATAGCTACAGCTAAGGTTCTATTGCCTTTATTATTTATCTTTCCAAACATTTTATGGTTATATTAATGTTTTTTATTTTTATATGTCATTTTCAGAGATACAATGTCCCTCTCTCAACCACTGAGCCCTCCCATCGAAACAATAAAAATATTGAATAAAAACCAAACACAGAAGCCCTAGCTAACAATATATCACCATTCCTTACCCCTTAATCCCTGACCCAAGCCTCTAAGGAAAGGAAGAAGACATATTTTCTCCTGTTTCTGGAGGTCAAAATGGGTCATTACAATTAAACAATGTTCTCCTTCATTTTAGCTCTTTCATTTACATTATTATAATTAGCAAGTAAAATGTTTCCCTGGTTTTGCTCACTGAATTCACTCTGTGCTAGTTCATAAAGGTCTTTTCAAGTTCCTCTGAATTTCTTATACATTCTATTCCTCATAAGCACATATATGTCATCATGTTCATAGATTATAGTTTGCCCAGCCTTTCCTCAGCTGATTAAAAACCATTTTGTTTTTAGTTCTTTGCTGCTACAAATATTTTGGTACAGGAAATATTTTAGCATATATGGATTCTTTCTCACTTTGAGTTACTTATATTTGACCAAGATCACAGTAAATTAAATTTAAAGCCTTTTTTTTTTTTGCACAATTCCAAATTGTTTCCCAGAATGAGTGGACCAATTCCATCTATCCAAATAATCACATATATAAAATAAAGTAAATAGAAAAGAAAATAGGATATCTTGTCTCTAGGAAAAGGCAGACGAGACCTGTTCCATGAATGTCACTGTTTCAGAAACTTGGGTAATCAACCGAGACTAATCCAAATGCAGGTGGGCCCTGCTCTAAGGAAATAAAATAATATTAAAAGTGTCTTTCATTCTTTCTGAATTTTTAGGGTCTTCTTATTTGTTTTCTTCTTTGTGGTTCTTAATTGCAAGGTGGGGGAAGGTCTAGGCATTAAGAAATCAGAAATATCAAGAGGATAGAGACTTCTGGAACTTAGATTCTAATCAGTGTTATAACAGTGACATGCAGTTTACTAGGCACTATATAAGCATGGAACATTGCTGAGAGAATCAAATGTAAGGGCAACAGTAAGACCTAGTAACATTTAGGTTCCCCAATTCCTTTCCTGTTTCCTTTCTTCTTCCCTTAGGCTAATTGATCTTTTCTTTTAGATAATCTTTTTTCTAAATCCTTAATTTTCATGGCTCTACATATACTAGAGTATGCTGAAAAACACTTAAATAAATTCTATTAATTAAAAAAGTATACTAGAGTAGTATATATTTTTAGGTTTTTAGAAATAATTCCTTTCTTTTAAAATGGAAAGGAGGTTTTCATTAGCAAAATTGTAGATAGGGAAGAGAAATGCTTATTCCAAGACTTGCTTTGGTCTTGAAAGATGGTGAATCATGGCAATCGGAAGACATAACATTTTTCTTTATGAGAGGTTTTCTTGCAGTTGGAATACATCAAAATCTAAAATAAAACCGTATTGACAAAAACCAAAACTAAGTTTCTCAAATACACAGGGTAAGAATTCTACCACCAAATTGTCAATGAAGATTACCCATTGACTAGATTATATATCAATGTTATCATGATCTTCATAATGAATACGGAGAGGAGGGGAAAGTATCAAGTATAGGTAGAATGATTCTTGCTGCCCTAATTTTGCCTTATTTTCTGTTTATTCTCACAATAATCAGCCTCATCTTTCTCCTATAGGCAACCTTACACACCATAAATTCCCATAACTGGAATGTCACTTAGGAAGCAGCAGGTGACTCCAAACTGGTCATTTCCCACAAACATGTACTCTTATACAAAACATTCAGGGAGATAGTGAGCCAGTCAGGAAAATCCAAGTTCATACCCTACTTAACCAATTTAGTTCTGTGAATCTTGAGCAAATCACTAAATCTCTCAGTTCCCCAAGCAAATCTCTAAGATTATAAATTGTAGACAAGGTAGGCTTTTGTACTGATAGAGGGAAGTAACTCACTGCATGGATCTTTATTCCAGTGAAAGCATAGACCAAGTCCTGATCCTCTATATAGAAATCCCATTTCAGTTGTCTATTTCAAAGAGGCTATAGATACGATTACTATCTCTTTAAGACTATAGAAGCTAAATGGAATTTGAGAACAGCTGTTTTGTATTGGCAGATTTGAAGTGACAGATGAGAAATGTCAGATTATGTTATGCTTCTCCCTATTGAGTTAGGAAGAAGGAGTGTGTTTTATCTGTGATCTATAAGGAACTACGAGGAATCTGGAAGTAACAGACAAGTTAGCCTTGAACTCATGGTCCCTACAAGTGGGCATCAGTTAACAATGTATTCTGAGTTTATGCCCTCTTTTCCCACTGTGTATTTGTGGGAGAGTTGAGGCTTATGAGGGGCCAGTATCTGGCAGACTGGAACATAAGTACATGGTTATATCATGAGATAGTTTTTTTTTTTTTTTTTAACTCTTACCTTCGTGTTAGTCTTACCTTTTTTGGTTCTAAGACAGAAGATTGGCAAGGGCTAGGCAATCACTGTTAAGTGATTTACCCAGGGTCACACAGCTAGGAAGTGTCTTTTGTCAGATTTGAACCCAGGTCCTCCAAATCCAGGCCTGGCACTCTAACCACTGTGCTACCTACCTGCCTAACATATTGTTTTAAAAGGGTGCCCCCCCACTAAGGATAACCTGAAACTACAGGTTAGTAGTCTCTTTTTGAGATGTCCCAGAGAGAAGTGCTTCATAGACTTTGAAAATAATGCTATTTTCAAAGTTATGAATAATTTCATACTAATCTTTTATCTTGTTGTTCCAAAAAGTTTTTGGTTACTTTAAAAATTGTTTCTATGCATCTTCTTCACATTAATTCTCTCACTCTCCAAAATTTTTGCCTTTCAACATTCCTTTTTTTTGAGAACACCAAAATAATATCTTTGATTTTTGTCTTGCTGATTCTTGTATGCTTATATTTTTAAATAAAAGATCTTTTTGGACTTTTTGTTTTGTTTTTATACCACCTAAGTTCCCCCCTTTATCCTCCCATATTCCCTGTCCCAGAAAGCCATTCCCATAAAAAGAATATTTTGAAAAGGAGGAAAAAACAATTAGCAAAACCAAAGAACTAACTGAAAAAAATCAGAAAACATATGTAATATTCCATACCAAAAGACCTCTTGCCTCTGCAAAGGAGTTGGGGAAGGTGCCTTCTCATATCTGAGACATACTTGCTCTTTGTAATTTTCTAACATTCATTTTTTATTATTTTGTAGTTCTCTACATTTACATTGTTTTAGTCATTGAATATATTGGTTCTTGCCTCTGCTTCCTTCCCTTGGCACCAACTCATCCATCATAGAAAACTCTCCATGTTTCTCAGTAGACAATCATGTTCTCATTTTTTTGACAGTAATATTCCACTATATTCAGGTTCCTCAATTTGTATAGCCATTCCCAAGTCCACAGCATCTACTTTATTTCTAGTTCTTTGCTACCACAAAAAAATTCTGGCATAAATATTTTAGTTACATAAGGACTTTACTTTCTTTTTACTAATGACTTCCTTGGAGTATATGCCTAAAACT
Source organism: Gracilinanus agilis (assembly GCF_016433145.1). Lineage (NCBI taxonomy): Eukaryota > Metazoa > Chordata > Mammalia > Didelphimorphia > Didelphidae > Gracilinanus > Gracilinanus agilis. The sequence goes on from NC_058133.1 coordinate 474,732,407, forward strand.
GGGTCAAATGGTAAGCACTTTAGTTGCTTAATTCCAAATTGCTTTCCAAAATGGTTATAGCATTCTAAGCTACATCAATACATTAATGTGTCTATCTTCCCACAGTTTCTCCAATACTGATTATTCCCATTTCTACTCATTTTTATCAATTTTCTTGGTGTGAGGTAAAACCTCAGCTGTTTTGATTTGCATTTCTTTTATTAATCATGATCTGAAACACTTTTTTCATATGGTTGTTAAAAATGTATAATTTTTTTGAGAGGAAACATTGTTTAGAGGAAGAAAGAAAGCTTGCATTATTCTGATCCATTGCCTTGACATTTTGCATGAAACTAAGTCTAGTGTACAGTGATGGGAGGAAAAAGCTTTCAGTTTTATCCAGTGGTTGGCTTACCATTTTCCCCTTGTCTCTCTACACTCTACCACCTCCATCAAGTATTCCTTGAAGGACAGTGGAGTTTTTGATTATTTGTTGTTTTTAGCTATTAAAACAATTTATTAATTTCTCCAGCACAACCAAGAGTTAAGATCCAGGTCCTTCAGTGAAGAGGCCTCACACATTAGGAGGTAGTCTTTATGTCTAAAGCATATTGTCTTCCCAGTTTTAGAAGCCAGATATAAGAGGAAAGGGAGGTGACAAGAGAAGGGGTAGAAAAACATTGGTTATTCAAGTAATCAGTATACTTTACTTAGGTTAAAAACTATCAAAAAAACCATATTATAAAGCACATTGGTAACCACTTAGTACTTTGTTAGATACCAAAGTGGAAAACAGGGAAAAGAGCCAAAACCTGGAAATCTAGGGTTTAAGGATCTCAATTCTGCTATTGATCTCTTATGTAGAACTTTCCAAAGATCTTTTCCCTCCCTGAGTTTTTTTTTCCTCTGAAAAATTATGATCTGGAGTAGCTCCACTTAGCTCTAATAGTCCAGTGACAATGATAAAATTAAATATAAACAATCCAGAAATCATTTGCTTTACACTGTCACCACCTTGTGGCAAAATCTGAAAACAACAGTTTGGTGAAGATGAAGTATTGCTAATTAACAAAATCAATTAAACAGCAATTATTGAGGCTATTACATTAATTTATATTTCTATTATTTACAAGTTACAAACTCTCCCTGTCTCCTCCAATTGTCTTTGTCCACTTACCCCTTGATTTGTGTATATATGATACTTTTATATACTCATAATCAGTATGCAAGGAATAGTGAATATTGAGAAAGACTCAAAAGCAGAAAGACTTTTTAAGTACTAAATATACTAAGTGTTTGACCCTAGACAAGTCATATACATTTCAAATGATATGGGAAACTCTCTAAATGACAGTTCTTTTTTTATATATACATGTGTTATCACTTAATACCTATTTCCATATTATTCATTTTTGTAATAATCTTTTAAAACCAAGACCCCAAATAACATACCTACATAAACAAGTGATAAATCATATGTTTTTCTTCTGTGTTTCTTTTTCCACAGTTCTTCCTCTTGATGTGGATAGTGTTCTTTCTCATAAGTCCCTTGGGATTGTCCTGGATCATTGCATTGCTACTAGTAGCCAAATTGATTACATTTGGTGGTTCCATAATGTTTCAGTTTCTGTGTAAAATGTTCTCTGGGTTCTGCTCATTTCACTTTGCATCAGTTCATGGAGGTCTTCCCAGTTCTTATAGAAATCAAGCAGTTCATCATTCCTTATAGCACGATAGTATTCCATCACCACCATATACTACAATTTGTTCAGCTATTCACCAATTGAGAGACATCTCATTTTCTAATTTTTTGCCACCACAAAGATCATGGCTATGAATATTTTTGTACAATCCTTTTTTTTTTTTATCTCTTTGGGGAAAATAAAACTTAGTAGTGGTACTGCTAAATCAAAGGGCATGCATAAATCACAGGATTTCTTAATCCTTTCTTTTTAAAATATTTTGGAATTCTTTGGAGATCTGATGAATTTGGTATACCTTTCTCAGAATAAGGTTTTAAATGAACAAAATAAAATATGTAGTATTACAAAGGAAACCAAAAATGAGGAAGACCAGTCAATTGCCATGTACATAAAATATAAACAGAATAGATGGAAGGTAATATCTGAAGAAGGGATTGTGAAGGGGATAGAAAGAGGGCAAGGTCTTCAGCCCAAATTCCACTTTTTATTGAAGGTAGAATTTGGGCTGAATCTTGAAATAAACCAAGGAATCTATGTGGTAGAGGTGAAGGGGCAAAACATTCCAGGCATTGGAGAGATGGAATTTGAGAAAAGGAGTTATATTCAAGGAACAAAAAGTGCTCCAATGTAGATGGACCTTAGAAGGTAGAGTATATAAAGGGGGATAACATGTAAAAAAACTGAAAAAGAAGACAGATAGCAAAGGGCTTTAAATGCTAATCAAAGGATTTTATACTTGATCTTTGAAGTAACAGGAAGTCACTGAAAGGTACTGAGTAGAGAAAGGTTGTGAGAAAGGCAGATAAGTAAATACAGTGGGGAGAGATATGAGATAAGGAGACAAGTCAGGAGGTCCAGGGAAGAAGTGATGAGGATCTGAATCAGGGTGCTGGCTGTGTGGATAGAGAGGAATCATAGAAGAGATGTCAAGAAGGTAGAAAAGACAATATCTGACAATGGAATGGATATATGAGGTAAGAGTAAGGAGTAGAGGATGACACAGAGGATTTGAGCTTGGGTGAGGGTGACAGGGAGAATGGTGATGTCCTCCATAGTAAAGGGAAGATTAAGAGGATTTAGGGGGAAAGAAACATTGTTTTGGACATGTTGAATATAAGATGTCTATGGGATATCCAGTTAGACATCCAAAAGGCAGATGGTGATGTGGGAGGAGAGCCCACTAGAGACAAGAACAAAGCAGCTGCATAGAGATGGCAATTGAATTCAGGGAAATTGATAGAATTAAGATAACTATAGGCATCAAGGAAGGCTCTAATACACAGGGAAATATTGAAGTTTAGAAATTTTAGAGATGTTGGCAGTTAGGGAAACTGCTGCACGGTTTAGGAAGGGATGGTATCAAGGATATGAGAGACCTTGGCCTAGGTAATAAGAACACACACCCCTTAATCAGCGAGATTCGTGAAGAAGAAAGTAAAGCAAAATGTTTGAGTAAGGAGGAAGTATAATCACTTGGTGAATAACCTGGGATTTTTAAAAATATGAGGCAAGGTCCTCAACATATTGGGTAGGGATAGGGCTTACTGGAGATGTCTGAAAAGGAATGAAAAGTTTTGGAATAGTCACTGAGGTGATAGAGATAGCAAATCAATTAGAGATGTGTAAAATGGACTGTGTTGCTACAAAGAAGGCCCGGTTAAGATTTCATAAAACATAAATTTGTAGGATTCTACTCAGCAATGTTTTGTGAATTTTTTTCCAACAAAGACTACAGATTTGACAAATTTATCCCTGGATCTGGGAGAGAAGCTATTTCCTTTCCAAGTATGCATTCTGATAATGTTTTCCCATATCCTGTAAATACTAAAATATCAGTCAAACGTTTGTTGCAAGATCACATCAAAGCCTGACTCACTTGGCTTCTTATTCATCCTCTGAATAACTTCTTTGTGGCTGCTGACAGTGTCTCTCTCCTTGAAGAGGCTGGCTAGCTTTTATTTCCAACATGTCCAAGATACTATTTTCAGCAACTACTCACTTTTGTCTCATGCATTCTTCTAGGTTTGGGAAAGTCTGAAGCACTTTGGGTATATTCAAACTGCATGTTCTAATCATCAGATGAGTGCAGTTAGATCACTAAGGGAGGCCAGGAGGGAAAAAAATCACTTAACAGTCATTCACAGTACTATTCCATTGTCCATGTGGTTGTGCTTTGTTGTTTAGTCATTTTTCAGTCATGTCCAACTTTTCATATGACCCCTTTTTGGGGTTTTCTTAACAGAGATACTAGAGTAATTTGCCATTTCCTTTTTTTCATTCATTTGACAGTTGAGGAAACGGAGGCAGAGTTAAATGATTTACCCAAGGTCACACAGCTAAGTCTGAGGCTCAATTTAAGCTCAAGCATTCCTGACTCCAGGCCTGGTTATTAATCTATTGCACAACCTAGCTACCATCAACTGGTTGTGTTACCACATGGAATTTCTATCTCTGAGTCTGTTCACTTTTTAATAGTCCTTTGGCCTTCCCTTTCTAGAATTTCTGACCCAATAGTCCTCCCACTCTTCCACACTCTATCACCAAAAAGGAATAATTCCTTGGAGTCAAATTATGGAAGAGTTAAAAAAAAAAAAAGCTATATGGTATGGACTATGGGTCTAGAAAGCTTTGTCTACAAGGAACTGTCTTTGAATTTGTGGAATTTAGCCACGTGAAAATGTTGTAGAAGTAAACTTGATGCATTTGGGTGACTTCTCAGCTAACCTGGTAGGAAAAGTCACAATGGAAAGGCCAACTTGCCTAAATCTATATTCTTTCCAGCAACTTTCAAATGGACAGAGCTGGAGCCACAAAAACGAATTAAAAACTGCCATTTTTCCTTCATTAGTTTCTCCTCCCTATGATGAAACATATCCTCCTATCCTGGAAGTGGGATGATGAGAAACCTCTGCCAGATCTAGAAATATGGCCTAATGTGTTAGGGAACAAATGATAGACCAAATAAGTGACTCTTAAATCAGCTGTGGGTCTGATTATTTGCATTCAAAGTAACTTTGCCTAGCAAAGTATCACAAGGATACAGGAGACCCAACTATGAACATGAAATGAATGCCCTTTATCAAAGGGCCAAAGCATGTGGCCCATTGGAAGAGATAAGGAAATATATGTTTAGCCCATACACTTGGTATGTTGCCGAATTAAAGTAAAGCAAAGACTTGTAAATGTGTGCATTGCTTCATTCCCATTTGGAAGGGAAGAAAGTATTTTCTTTACTTACAGGCTTCAGAGATGGAAGGAACTGACCATCTCCCCTAAATCAGTTTGATAAGTGAAAGCTGAGTAGGTACAGTGACTGCTTCTGCAGAGCAATACAATCTTCCCAGTCCCAAATATTCAGGCGTCAAAAGGGAATTGGAGTAGATCGTGGGAATTGCCTTGAAGTTAACAAATACAGAAAGTCAAGAAACTTGATTTCCTCATTCCAAAAACTGAAGAGAAATGAAGGAAGTTGGTATATCAAGATAAGGGGGAGTGAAGGGAATGCAATGAGGGAGATCTGAGAAAGAAATGGAAATTTTTGGGTGAGGAAACAGAAATCTAGAAAGATGACAGGCAGACTGGGAAGAATGTTGGAAGGAGTAGCCAGGAAATGTGGAAGGAAAAAAAAAGGGGCATCCATATTGTGTTAAGAATTTCAGAGGTATTAGCATCATATACTTATTTCATGCAATTGCAAAGACAAGACTAGGCCCTCCACTCCCACCAATCCCATAACAACAATAAAAGGTATTTCAAATATTTTGAGTAATAAAGATAATGTGGAAGATTTTATGTTTTTAAAAATAACTTTATTTTTGGTTAGGCATCTACATTGTAAAGTTAATAATCATTTTTAAGGGATATAATTTTTATCTAAAGAAGTGGGATAATAAAACAAAGATTCATTTGTCATTTTATACCAAGACACAATGTATATAGTTCTGGGGACTCAAGGAGACATAAATGCCTGCAAATCTCCAGAAAAGTGGTTCTCAAAATGTGGTCAAGAACGCTTAGGGATATTACAACCACTTTCGGAGGTAAGTTATAAGGTCAAATTTATTTTCATACCATTAATATGTTTGAATGTCTATAGGATAAATATTGATCGATATAACCCATTTAAACAGAAACTTTTGGGGAGAGTCTTCACTAATTTTTAAGAGTGCAAAAGAGACAAAAAAGTTTGAGAACTGTTGCTTTTAAAAAGTCTTAGTCTGTTACATTCTTAGAACACATAGTATTTTTCTCTTCTTTATTATTCATTTCCTGCTAGTGCAGTGAAGCTTAATAGTTTGTGGTCTTAAGATTCTTAACTTTTATTTCAGCTAAAACACTGAGGTTTTCTCAATGTTTAATACAAAAGTAATGACAGACATTTTGCTTTTTCAGGAATGGATGACTTACACCAACGCCTATCCTCAGGCCCAGAAAATGTCTTTAAGATCTATCCCACCCCCACCCCCAAGATTCTTGCATAACCCAGCAATTTCTAACCACCTTAATCACCCCTGTTCCTAGAGATCTTTTCAAAGACACTTCCTGCAGTTCGGCTTTTCTAAGTCCTATGGCTATACTTAGTAGTATAGTATACTAGGTTAACAATTCCCTTTTCTCCCACCTTCCTCGGACATCCTGGTCTAACTAAGCCCTTATCTCAAATTTCAATTTCTCCACCCTGAATAGAAGGCTCACTTTATTTACTGATCACTTAGTTTGAGTTTTCGAACTGGTTGACATAATATGTAAATATCTAGACATTTATGCATTTATGCATAAACTCAGATACATATATGCACACAGTGCGAATCACGACGGTGTGTGTGGGGCGGGGGGAGGAGGGGGGAGCTCCTCCGTATAGAGATAGACCATGGAGCCCAGAAACCAGAGATGGCGGAGCAAGAAAGGCTTCCTCCTCAGGTACAAGAGAGGCCGATCACCCGCCACCTTCCCGGAAGTTATGGGATATTGTGGTCTTTCGTTCCATTAGGTAAAGAAGCACCCAAATGACGTTACAGCCAGAGGTGATCAGTTCGAAATACAGAAAGTAACCCCAAATCAGAGGGAAACTACTCACTCCCACTTCCGCGAGAAGGCCGCGCCAGCTACTACTTCCGCCTGGGAAACCACTGCGAACCAATCACGGACTCGCACGGACGCACGCGTAGTCTCCCAGCCGGCCCTGTGAATTCTGGGAATCTGAGCCTCCTTGTTCAGCCGATCCTCGGCCCTCCATGGGTGGGCACTGATGTGTCTAGAGAAACTCGAGAGAGAATTTTTAGGGGAATTTTGTGAACCGGTGGGAGGCCAGGCCGAGTCGAACTTTGCGTCCTGCTTCGTCTTTCTCTCTGGGTCGTATTTATAAGGATTGTGAACCTGGTGGTCCCTAGACACGACTGAAAACCTTAAAACAGTCGTTTATGGAACCATAAACATGAAGAAACACGAACGTAGAAAGAAAAAAAAATTGCCTACGTCCAATAAGGATCAATTTCGCGAGCTGGCTTGTACTGAGAGGCCCCATGGTGTAATGGTTAGCACTCTGGACTTTGAATCCAGCGATCTGAGTTCGAATCTCGGTGGGACCTTTATTTTTCGCTGGTTTATTTTCATGAGTTCGTCCATATAACATATTCTGAAAGGCTTTTCTGATGAAAAGAAAGAATATGACAAAAATATGATTCTTAGTTCTCGCTAGGGAAAACCTTCACTACTATTGAACTAAACCAGAAAACTTAGGTAAATAGACGAGGTGGCCGAGTGGTTAAGGCGATGGACTGCTAATCCATTGTGCTCTGCACGCGTGGGTTCGAATCCCATCCTCGTCGGTTTCTCTTGCTTAGCAAAATTGTGTCTTTTAATCCCTTATCTATGAGAACGTGACTGCTTATTTAACATAGATAAGTGGAAAATATCTCCTGATTGAGTTTAAACTAAAAAAAACCGTACATAATTAATTTCCAAATTATCCCAAATTTCCATTTATCAAAAAAAATTCTTCCCCGTCTTAGCCTTTTCCTCTCTAGCATTTTGTACAACGCATTTTTGTACTTTTTTATCCAGTGATGATGATATTCATCAGTCATTCTCATCACTCACTCGGTGACAAATTCTTTGGCCTAGGTCAATCTGTAAAACAACCAGTTTTAAACTCAATTAAGGACTTGGGAGGTTAGGAGGCACAAAGATGCAAAGTTAGCAAAACGACAATCCCTGCTTTCATATTGATTGCTTCCTCTTCTTCAGTAAAGTTTCTTCACATCCTCAGAATTCGGAGTGGGGGTTTCCTAACTCCAAACTTCGTGCTGTTTGGAGCTTCTGAAATGTACTTCTCGTCTATGACAATATACCCATTCTCTATTCAGAATCTTACGATCCAATTTCCCCCTGCTACATTCCTATTCCATCTTTCCCTGAAGTCTTACAGGCAAGTATCATACTTGAAGGAATGACAGAACATCAGAGCTGAGAGGGAATTTAGAAACAGTCGAAGATTCCACATTTTAGAAATACATAAATTGAAAGACAAAGACGTCTATTGATAATTTGACTTTTCTTAACTCGCCGTTTTCAGAGAGAAGGAAATTATACCTCAAATAAGTAGAATTATTATGTTGTTAAGAAACAGAGGTGGAATTGAAGTGGGATGCAGGATCACCTTCCTCTTTTTTAAAAATATGTTTATTGTGCGCAAAACGGTACTTCGTAGTCGGCAGGATTCGAACCTGCGCGGGGAAACCCCAATGGATTTCAAGTCCATCGCCTTAACCACTCGGCCACGACTACCACGAGTTTTCGCTTATCTCATGAATGTTTCATTTCTTCGTTTCCTTTCAGGTTAAACCTAGTATTTTGTTCAGTTTCATTTAGTGTCAATTATGTAATAGATACTTAATAAATACATATCTAACTAAAACCAAAACTGAATGCTTGATAAAATTATTCTAAAGTTTTAATAAGCTCTCTCTTAGCAAGATAAACATGACTGAATAGTAAAGGTAATGATCTGAAAGTCCTAGAGGTATCCTTCATAAATCTAAGTTCTCTTCCCAGCTGTGTGACCCTGGGCAAGTCACTTGACTAGCCCTACTGCCTTGCCCTTGCCACTCTTCTGCCTTGGAGCCAATACACAGTATTGACTCCAAGATGGAAGGTGAGGGTTTTAAAAACAAACAAACAAACAAACAAACAAACAAATAAATGTAAGTTCTGCCAATCACAGAAGATCTTTTCTGAGGGGAAAACATACACAGGAGGAATTAGTGCCCTTTTGAAAGAAAATGTAATTTTTGAGTACTAAGTGTGATTAGAAACTATAATTTAACAACGGGTTTCTTGAAGGTCTTTTGTTTTTGTAACCAATTATATAACCGGGGATGTTATTCCTCAGTCAAGCAGATCTGGCTTTACCAAGTACTTTTGGAAGAGAACTAGTTGTACCTTTACATATCTTTCCAATGAACCCAACAAAAAGTTTCTATTTGATCCATGAGGTTTTGGGTCCTTTCTGAGACCCAGAATGGAAAAGTGGGTAGATTCTAAACATTCTCTTGAGAAACTTTGTTAGCTCTATTGAAAACAACAGCAACAGGACTACAATTCGGTCCCCAAAGCTCTCCACTCTTCTACTTTAGACTAAGAGGCCTGTTTGTGACCCATTACCACTGGTGTAAAATAAAGATAAATTAATCTCTTCTCTAGCCTAAGAAGTTTTTTTGCTTTCTCCAGGGTCACCCACTTTTTCTTGAACTTTATACTTTCAACTTTCCACCTTAACTTTTCTTTACTTCATCAATCATCTTAATCACATGGGTTTACATTCTGACAAAAATTATGGTCACCCTTATTGCACACATCAGGTAATAGTGATGATAACTGAAGTTTTTAAGTGCAACATATACCTGATAAAGGTTAATGATATGTTGTTGAGCTTTTTAAATTCAATTTTATTTTACTTCAAAGTCAGAATTCTCTCTCTTCCACTTCCTTTCCAATCCTATTCTCTGAGAAAGAAAACAACAACAACAACAAAAAAAAAACCTGCAACAAAGATGTATAGTCGAGCAAAAGAAATTCTGGTATTGGCCAAAAAGCACATCAAACAAACGGAAGCCTGAGTCTGCAGAGTCTATCTCTTCTGTATCTGGAAGTGAATATGATTTTTGATATATTTCAAAAGAGGAAATGTGGCAAATATAAAAGAGTCCACATTTATCTTTCTTAGTTAATCTGTTATGCATCATTTGAATCGTTTATCTTTTAGATTTCTTATTTTCACTCTAAAGCTAAATAGTAATCGTATTTTCAAATGTAAAATTTAAGTAGCAGTAGCTATTCAAATAAAACTAAAAGCCACAATCTAGCAGAGGATGGTTTCGATCCATCGACCTCTGGGTTATGGGCCCAGCACGCTTCCGCTGCGCCACTCTGCTAACTGCAGAGAAAGGTTTTTTTTGTTCTTTCAATTGGCTATCTCATATTCATAAATGACATTCCTTGTTTCATTCGCCTTTTTTTTTTTTTAAATTATCTTCCCAGATCCATAAACGTTCCCAAGGCATTCCCCAATCCCGAACCATTCTACACCTCCAGATTAAAAAAAAAAAAAATTGGCTTGCTCGCCCTAAAATGTGATTGATCCTGAGTCTAACAATCTTCCTACTTTCTTACAAATTCTGAAATGAAATGCTGCCTGTTTATGTGCCCAACTGAATTCTATCAGTGAACATTCCCGCATATTTTCCCAGGTGATGGAATGACTAACGATCGCCTTTTTAACGCTCCTTTCCCTCCCTACTTCTTCCGGTACCTAAACTGGAAGCCAAAAGTAAACGCTAGACGTATTTTAATTTAATCTCTGGTGGTTACTAGTGTCCGCTGGTTAGAAACTTTAAGAAGAAGCCATCAGGCTTTTGGGCTTGTTGCCCTAAACTCTACAAGCTTACAAAATAAGAAAGAACACAGAACTTTTCTTGAAAATGTCCCTGAAAACGCCTTGCCTAAGTCCAAAAGAAAAAGGAATGGGAGGAAAAGGCGTTCTTAAAGATGGAATGGGCGGCTTGGCGGAGACAACGTAAGAAGCTTAGCTTTCTGGAACAGGATTTGCCACCAATTATGTCAGCGCCAAAAGGGGCGGAGAAAGAGGACTCAGAAAACTTCGTTCCCGCCCGCGCGCTTTCAGTTCCCAAACAGGTCGGTTAACTGGATATATAAGGGAGTGCAGCGGACTCGAAACAGCAGTTAGCTTTTCGCAGCTGAGTTATCTCGATTAATCATGTCTGGTCGCGGCAAGGGAGGAAAAGGTTTAGGCAAGGGGGGTGCCAAGCGGCACAGGAAGGTGCTTCGGGACAACATCCAGGGCATCACCAAGCCTGCCATCCGCCGCTTGGCTCGGCGCGGTGGCGTCAAGCGTATCTCGGGGCTCATTTACGAGGAGACCCGCGGCGTGCTGAAGGTTTTCCTGGAGAACGTGATCCGGGACGCCGTCACCTACACGGAGCACGCCAAGAGGAAGACAGTCACCGCCATGGATGTTGTCTACGCCCTCAAGCGCCAGGGCAGAACCCTCTACGGATTCGGAGGCTAAATGGAAAAATCTTTTACTAATCCCACAAGAAAAACGGCCCTTTTCAGGGCCCCCTTAACATTTCATTTAAAAAAGCTGTAACTAGTCCTGTTCAGAGGAACTAAAAATTTGACTTGAATTACTTTTTTTAACTTTTCAACAGTTAAATAGTTTAATTTGGAATTCAAAATATTAAATTTTAAGTTTCAGGATTATAAAGTCACATTCCTATATTCAGTCTTTAAACGTAGATCCCAATAAGCGGTTCACCTGGTTTTTAGTGAAGTATTGTATCAGCGAAGAACACGTGATTGGGATCCCCGGCGGGAAAGGTGGCAAACCAATCGGATTAGGTTTCAGCCTCTTTATTTCATAGCAGTAGACCACCAACCAAATTCAGAACTTACCAAATTCTCAATCCTCGTTCTCCATCCTATACTGTAGGCTTTAACAGTCTAAGGTGACGCAGGTAGAAATGTCTTGAAAATAACTACCCCAGGGGGAAGATGAGTTTATTTTGTATAGGAAACTTGCCCTCAAATTACTTAATTAAAAATTTCCCCAACTGCTTGATTCTTTGTAGATATTCCTTGTGGAGACAACCTGTGTGTCTCAAGTAGTACTTGGACTCGATAATTTTTAGATATTAACGTTAAGGGGTATCTGGATTAGTAGGGACATGTTTTTCAGGAATATAATCCCTGGAAGAATCCTCCCATTACAAGGATAATAAAGTTCTTTAAGGAAGTGGCCTTTAGATAAAATAACTTTAATGGGTTCCTCCCCTCCCTCCCTAAATTAGAATTTTGACTGGGAAAGAACCATGCTTTACATTTCTTTTGGATCTCTAGTCTAGATGAACACAATGCATAGTAAGAGTGCTATGTTTATGATTAAGTAAAATACTAACGAATAGAAAACTACTACCCTTAGTGGGTCCTTGAAATTTTTCATCCTCTGGTCAGTTTGTTTTTCAGGATTCTCCCTTTTATAAAGATTTCAATATATTGTGAAGCTCAGACTCCTGGTTTGTTGAACTGTGGGGATATAAGAACTGGAATCAATTCATGAGCATTTCTTAAAAGTTTACTCTGTTCAAGAATTCAAGGACTAAGTTCAAGGAGTTTCCAGTTTACTGAAAAAAAAAATCATATCATAGATGTAGACTTGGAAGGAATCTGAAGAGGTCATCTATTCTTATTTTAGAGATTAGGAAGCTGAGGGCCAAGAAAGTGAATTGACTTGTCCAAGGTAAAGAAGGTATCATTTGGAAGATCTGAGTTTTGAATGAAGATCTAATTCCAAAGCCAATAGACTTCCCATTGTTCCATAATGTCCCTTGCTAGACATTCGCCAAAAAAAGTAAATACAGGCTAGATAACAAAATAAATGCAAAGTAATATCTCAAAAGATCTCTTGGAGAACTGACCTCTGAAGAGAATTAGAAGTCTAGAGAGGTGAAGGTGAGGAGAGAAATACTTCCAGATGTATAGAGCCTGTGACACCTATATTGGAAATACAGCCTGGTGGAGAGGGTGAGAGTGCTAGACTTGGATGCCCAAAGAATACAAGGAAAAGAACAAGTAGTTCAGTTTGACAGGGAAAGGAGAAAGGGAATAAGCATTTATATAGTGCCTACAATGTGCCAGGCACTTGTGCTAAGCACTTTTTATAAATATTATCTCCACTTGATCTGATAAAATGTAGAGTGACTGAGTGGGAAGTAATGTATAGACCCCCCTGGAAAGGAAGTCTGGATCTATTCTAGACTATGAAGGGTTTTAAATTCCAAACAATGGAGTTTGTATTTTATCTAAGAGGCGATAAGGGACCACTGAAGCTTCTTAAACATAGGAGTGACATTCAAAGCCTAATGACTAATTTCTTTCCTGCTTGATTTATCTTCTTAACATAGTGGTGGGGGGCACAGTCCCCTGTCCCACCCCATCATATAATGTTAAAAAAAAAAAAAAAAAGCAAAATAGCATTCAGTGACCTCTGCCTTATGGTGATTTGTGGCAACCTCTGAAATCAGACTGGTGATCTCATTGTCAAGACTGTCAGGATTTGTTGCTATTTCTGAGTTCAAGGTTTCCATAACCATAACACTTGCAATCTCCTACCTCTCCCACTCTAGTCATATCCCATGGTTTGCTTCTTCTTCTAAAGGCATTTTTTTTTTATCCTCTGCACCTTGCTGATGCAAGCTATCCTGATATGTAAAGCAGAATGTGAGTAAACCTGTTTATTGTTCCCATATAGAGAATAGGCTTACACTTTAGAGGATCATTTGAAAGAATTTACAGTTTCAAACAATGAACAAATTTAATGGCATCTATTTTCTTTGTTACTATTTAGTACCCTCAGCTTTGGAACAATTCAGATAAGAAATGTCTCTAAATTTTCTATTTTTACAGTAAATGATAATGTTTCAAGGCCAGTGATGGAGTGAGCCACACTTTCTTCCTCTACATTTTCTCTTCTTTCCTCAATCAATTATAATGCTCAAAGATTCCAAAAAGTAGATTTGGGAATGGAGATAACAGATACCCCACCAGTCACTGTCCTAGAATTCCTCTGAAGCAAGGAAAAATCACTAGCCCTTAGAAGCCAGGACACTTTCTACATATAAGTGGATGATTTGGAAGCCCATGTTATCATCCAATGAACTGAATACAAGTTGTGCTTCTTGGAACTGGGGTCACCAATAGCTCTACTGTATGCCAAATATTGTGCTAAACACTAGCACACTATATTGTGATATAGAAAAAGGCAAAAATACATAGTCTCTGCTCTTAAGGGACTACTGTTTTACTTGGAGAGACAACATGCAAAAAACTAAGTATATGCAAGATATATAAAGTGTAAATGGAAGATAATATCAAAGGGAAAGCATTAGCAGTGGAAGGGAGGAGGAAAGATGGCAAAGGAGATTTGAGCCTTTAAGTTTAAACATTTTAAGTTGAGTGTTTTAAGAAATCCACTAAGGCCAGAAGGGCAGGGAGACAACCAGTAAAAAAAATAGTCAGAAAGAGTGTTCTATACAAGAAACAGCAAGGAAGCCAGGCCAGTGTCATTGTATCAAGAATACATGGAAGGTGATAAATTGTAAGAAGAATGGAAATATAGAAGTAGCTAGACTGTAAAGTACATTAAAAAGTCAGAGAATTTTATATTTGGTTCTGGAGGCAAAAGAAAGCCACTGCAGTTCATGGATTAGGGAAGTAACATGGGCAAGGGTTCATTTTAGGAAAATGATTGGCAGCTGGGTGGCTGCCCCCAACATACAAAGCCCAGTCTTCAAATTTGACCTTATTTCGGCAGATCATATTAAATTCCATTCTACATTCACCATCATTTGGAGCAAATTCACTATGTTAGTTTCACTTCTGTTGACTTAGAATTTGGCTTTCTGTTTGCTGTAAAAAAAAATAGGTATATTTATGTTGAAATATTTTTAAATATATTGAAATAGATATACTTGAAAATATTTTACACATTTTGTTTTTCCAGTTACATATAAAAACAAAATTTAACATTTCTTTCTAAAATTTTGAGTTCCAAATTCTCTCCCTCCCCTCCCTCCTCCTCCCTCTGAGACAATAAGCAGTTTGATATAGGTTATACTTGTATGGTCATGCAAATTTGTTTCCCTATTGGTCATGTTGTCCAATTATTTTTTACCATTGCTTTACATCCCCTAACAGGGTCACATGCCCCATAGTGGGGAAATTCTGTCTTTAAAATTTTAAAAGAATGAAGAACCATACTTTTAAAATATTGTTTTTATTAAAGAAGGGCCAACCAGAATTTAGGCTAGCTTCAGTCACCTAATCTGAGGTGGTCAGCAAGTCACTTAGATTTCCCAAGGCAGTATTAAAATGTAACAGACCTAGAAAAGATTCCCTCTTAAGTAGGAAACTATACTTTTATCATTCATTCATTCATTCATTTATCATTCGTTCATTCATTTATTCATAGTGATCCATAGGCAGCAGAGTATAATGGGAAACTGGCATTTACATGCTTTGCTATCAGCTAGGTGTGTTTCCCTGGACAATTTACTTAGCTAATCTGAGCCCCAGTTTTTTTAACTGTAAAACTAGGAAAATGAGACTGGAACTACTACCTAAAACAATTTTTATTAAAAAAAAGTGCTTTGTAGAGCGAAAGGAGCAGAGCCAGAAGAACATTGTACACAGAGACTGACTGATACACTGTGGTAAAATTGAATGTGATGCACTTCTGTACCAGCAGCAATGCAATGACCCAGGACAATTCTGAGGGATTTAAGGGAAAGAATGCTATCCACATTCAGAGGAAGAACTACAGGAGTGGAAACAGAAGAAAAACAACTGCTTGAACACATGGGTTGATGTGGACATGATTGGGGATGTAGACTTGAAACTACCACATCAATGCAACTATCAACAATTTGGAAATAGGTCTTGATCAATGGCACATGTTAAAACCAGTGGAAATGGGCATCGGCCATGGGTGGGGGGATGGGGGGGGAGGGGGGTGAAGGGGAAAGTAGGAGCATGAATCATGTAACCATGTTAAAAATGAATATTAATAAATGTTTAAAAAATAAAAACAAAAAACAAAAAAAGTACTTTGTAAACCTTAAGGTTATATATATGTGTATATAATGTATATTATTGTTAAGTGAAAATGTGTTTATTTGAGGCCTACAGCACTAAGATAAATAGATAAGATACAGTTCCTGCCATTATTATTAATAATAATACCACAAACTTACATAGCCCCGTGAATGACCATAGGCACAATTCCAGTATCTCCAAATGTTGTCACTGTGAACTATTCTTCCCTGCCTTATATTCAAGAAACCATGCTAAGTAGATCCTATAAAACAAAATGAACAATAATGTTTGTCCTTGAAGGAGCTTTCATTCTGCTTGGACATGCAACATTTTCACAGCAAATTAAATGTAAGATAATTTAAGGAGAGAGACAACAGTAACAACTAAGGGTGCGAAGGGACACCTAGGAGATGGTAAACCCTGAAGGAAGCTAAAGATTCTAAACTCAGCACAGAGTAGTCAACAACCACAAAGTTCTAAAGAGGTTGCAGAGTTTAGGCCCAGCAAGTAGGCAAGGTTGGTGGGAATACAGAGAATGGAAAGGAAATATTGTTTAATGTCTGGGAAGATAGATTAGATTTAGACTGTGGAAAGCTTCAGATGTCTGGCTGAGGAGGTTCTATTTCCCTTAAAATCACCAAAGATCTTGAGCATATAAGCAGGCTTCTCTGTGCTATGGGGGATTCCGTGGGCAACTTGGTGGGAAATGGGTTAGAGAGAGGAGAGATTGCTAGTAAGGAGATCAATTAGGAAGATATTTAAATAACTCTCTCTAAACTTGCTCCTCTTCCTACCTTCATTATAGATGCCTTTTGCACACCATTCACTAGTCCTTTCATTTATATCCCCTCCTTCTCTCTGACTTCACTTATCTAATTAGTTACTAAGATCTAATCACAATACAGTTGCAAATCTTATGCCCTCTGAAAGCTTTGCTTCTGCTACAGTGCAATGAAAAGCAAGATGGATTTGGTGGAGGAGGGCCCCGTGTCCAAATATCAGCTCTGCCACTGTGTTCCCTTGGTTAGGCATATCATTATGTGGGCCACAGGTTGATAGAAATGAAAGGGTTGAACCATATGACACCCCCACCCCCGGTTTTAACTGATGACCTAAGAAGCCTAGTTCAGGTCCAGAAGATAGGTCTTCATT
Organism: Gracilinanus agilis; assembly: GCF_016433145.1. NCBI lineage: Eukaryota > Metazoa > Chordata > Mammalia > Didelphimorphia > Didelphidae > Gracilinanus > Gracilinanus agilis. The sequence goes on from NC_058133.1 coordinate 474,749,410, forward strand.
GGCCCTTAGCTTAACTATTTAAAGGGTCACCCTTGGAACAGGAATATTTGTATAAGCCCATCCCTATCTCTACAAAAGGAAGAGATTGGTGTAGACGACTTAAATGGTTTGGGAAAACAGAAAATGTATATTAAGTGTTCATTATGAGGGGTAGCACTGTTCCGAGTGCTAGTAATTCAAGCTGAATATTGAGCTGGCTCTCTGCTACCAACAAACTCATATTCAATATATAGAAGAGGATTCAGTTGAAGAGCCAGAAGGTCCTCAGGGTACATTGGTGGGTCACATAGAGATTTAGATAGCATGTTAGCAGTGAGATAGTAAGGCTTGGTGGTCTTCCATATTATCAGAAGGGTTGTATTTAATAATTCCCTGCTCATCCAGGGCCACTAAGGAAGAAGAAAGGAGAACTGGAGAGACCATGAAGAACTGAGGGAGTTGAACTGAAAATGGGAATAGAACAAGGTCTCTATGTTCCTTCCTGCCGAGGTAAAAAGATAAGGTTGGTCAGCATATAATCAAAATGGGGAAAGGAAGAGATAATTAGCAGGAACTTTGGGGGAAAAGGCTGCCCAAATGCCAGGTCTGTAACATGGCATCTTAGCCCTGCCCCAAGGTCACAAAATAGTAGGAAGGGCAGCATACCCATTGAGGTGCTCTGACTTCAAGTGTAGAGTTCCTTCTGCTACATTAAGTTTACTAACATCTTTCTACTGTCATTCTCACTGTCATCCTGCCCAGCAAATTAACTTCAACAGGATATTTATTGCACATAGATCTAATCATGTCATACCTTTTATTAAAAATATTCAAGTAACAGCTATTGTCCACTGTAAAAATTAAAATTAATATATAATAACTTCAAATATTATATTTTTAAAGATTTATTAGTAGTCACTAGGAGTAAAGGAATAAAAAGGTAACAAAATAAAACCATGTGCCCATGCTAATCTACCTGTTCAAACAGCCCGCATTCCCAGCTGCAAAACACCATAGGAAGGAAAGAGTGCTAGCCAGGGAAGACCACCCAATTTATTCCCTCTATAGTCAGCATGTAACTACAGGAAGTCAATGGGCTCCAGGGAAATGTAGTTCAAAGGCACAAGATTTAAACCAATTACACATTCCACCCCCCTGAGATCCTTGGAAGACTAGTCTCTCCGATTGGATCTTATAAACATAATCAACTTTTAAATTACAATAATTTGGGGATAAAAGGAAAAGAGAATAAAACCAATGCGTTCCTAGCTGCAAGCTGCCATAGGAAGGAAAGAGAGCTGGCCCAAAAAGACCACCCAATTTATCTCCTGTATATGTCAGCATGTAACAAAAGGAAGTCGGTGGGCTCCTGGGCAATGTAGTTTTAAAAGTACAAAATTTCCAATAACACACCACTGACAAGTCTTGCCTTAACAAAACAACAGACACTTGTCAAGTCTTTTGCAATCTTTTGCATAGTACAATAGAAAAACCTGCCCTTCTGAATTCCTATCTTTGGCTTTTGGATCAGATAAATTCAGATTCCAATCTTGCTTCTCATGCTGCTTGTGAGATCTCAGTTTCTATATCTATTGACACAGTTGGACTAGATAACCTCAGAAGTCCCATCTAAGGTCTATGATATTATACTCTTTGGGGAATTTCATATTATTTTATACTAATTAATCTATACCTTAGCCAACTAATGAACTATGTTTCCAAAGAGAGATATGCTGTGCTTTCTTGACTTTGCTCAGAGAGGGTGATATAATGAAATCACTTTGGAGTAACTTAGAGAATCTGACTTGTTTCCTACCTCTGACATTTATTAGCTGTGCAATCATTGGTAAATAACTTTTTGAGCTTCAGTTTCTTCATCTGTAAAATGGACGTAATAACAACCTTTACCTCACAATGCTGACCAAAAGAAATAACATTTAAATCGTTCTGCAAAACTTAAAGTACTATCAAAAAGTGCTAGCTATTAATATTGATACTCCTCTAATAGATCAACACGATAGCTATACAACAGGAATTGAAACTAGCTTGCTGTTATAATGTATCACCTCCTTCACTCTTCCAAGTTTTATCTTTCTTGAGCTGTATCTTCTTTAAGGTAGTAAGTACAGTGGATAGAACCCTAGACCTTGAGTCAGGAAAACTTGAATTCAAAACTGACCTGAGACCCTCTCAATGTCCTTTAATCTGCCTATCTCAGTTGTCTCTGGAAAAGGATAATAACTAACACCTGCTCCCCATAGATGCTATGAAGGTAAAATGAGATATTTGTAAGATGCTTTGCCTACTTTAAAAAAAGAATTCTATAAATATTATGGACTCAATAAATTATAGAATCTCTCCATTTTTAGATTGGTTCCCAAGTAACAAAAAAAACAAACAAACAAAAAAACAGGAGTTCAAATCTTGCTTTTCTGTATACCACTCAAACTCTGAGCAAGTTAAAGCCTTTCCTTTTTATGCACTGTTGTTAGAGGATGACTTTATGGAGGAATTTTGTAATAAGGAAGTAATCTAATAATCATTCAGAGAGCTGTTGGGAATCTGAAAGACATGAATTCTAATTCCTAACATCACTCACCAGCTATATGGCTTGGAGAAAATCGAAAGGCCTTAATTCCTTCATCCTTAAAATGAGAGGGTTGCACTAGGTCGCTTTTCTTGTCCCTTTCAGCCCTAAAACGTCACATTTCAATAAACACTGGCAAGCATGGATTTTTTTTTTCCTTTCACATTATTCCTACCACACTAGGAAGGCTTTGTGTGAGTAGGCTGAGGCTGACAGTATATGGTTAAATAAATGCTGTAGGTTAATGGGCTCAGTTTTAGGGAAGCAGGTTGGCACAAGAGAAAGCAAAACAGGTCCAAAATATAGTTTATGCCATTAACCTGCGTGCTGGGCAAGTTGTTTACTTCCCCAGGCCCCACTTTCCTCATTTGTAAAATAAGAATAATGTAGAACTAGATGAAGAGTTCTTAATATTGAACTTTAAAAAATGTTGGTAACTATTTCAATTGGTTTCCTTTGTAATCCTACACATTTTATTTTAAATATTTAAAAACCTTTTAAGAAGAGGTTCATGGACTTCACCATTCTGCCAAAGGAAAGGGAACTCTGACACAAACGAAGGAACTCCTGGACTAAATGGTCTGTAGGGTCCTTTCCAGGTCTAGCTCTATGATTCTAAGTAGTATGTGAAGTTTAAATCAAATAAAGCAGTTCTTAGCTCCTCTCTCTTTTGTCCTGAACTCCTCAGGCAGGGTATAGAAGACAGCTCTCATTTTTCTCTTGCTTTAAAGAATCTTCCTGAGAATTTTTCCTGAAAAAAAATCTAAATTTCCCTTTTCTGAGTAAAATAATCAGAAACGCTAATTTTTTTCCAAATAGAGAGGAATTTATTATTTTAACTGCATTTTAAAATAACTTGTATTCTTGAACCTAGTGGGCGGAGAACAACCCCAAAGCCCCGACCCCGCCCGCGCGCTTTCAGTTCCCAAACAGGTCGGCTAGTCGGCTATATAAAGCGCCAGCGCGGACGTCCCAGTCATTCTGGTTTTCTGTTAGCAGTGTTGCTTTCAGTCGTTAACCATGTCTGGTCGTGGCAAGGGAGGGAAGGGATTAGGCAAAGGGGGTGCCAAGCGGCACAGAAAGGTCCTCCGGGATAACATCCAGGGCATCACCAAGCCTGCCATCCGCCGCTTGGCTCGGCGTGGCGGTGTCAAGCGTATCTCGGGGCTCATCTACGAGGAGACCCGCGGTGTGCTGAAGGTTTTCCTGGAGAACGTGATCCGGGACGCCGTCACCTACACGGAGCACGCCAAGCGGAAGACAGTCACCGCCATGGATGTTGTCTACGCGCTCAAACGCCAGGGCAGAACCCTCTACGGATTCGGCGGCTAAACCAGCTACATTTTGCAAGTCCGCCAAGAAAAACCAAAAGGCCCTTTTCAGGGCCCCCTCCATTGTCTAATGAAGGAGCTCTAACCTAATTTCCCGCTTTTGACTACTTTCTTTGTTACTGGTTAGTTTTCGACCAATCCATTTGAAAGCGAAAGGTTGTTTTAACTCGGATATCGAAAAATTTTTAACACGTTTGTTTACGCCGCGCGTCCTCCATTCGGGTGTCTAGCAAGACAAAAGCACATTAGATTTTCTACGTTCACATTCTCACAAAATGGAGTCCTGTTGTAGGTCGGCTTGGGGGAGGGGAGGCAGTCTTGGGTAAAACTGCCTGAGATACCGCGAGGTTAGGAGAAAGCCTAAGCCAATCGGAGGGTACTACCAAGCAATACGGGAATACTTTGCCCAATCAGAAAAGAGGTATCTAATCCGATCCGTTTTGAAATTCGGCATTCTATTATCCTCTTTCTATGAAGTACTGGACATTTTTGAGGCACACCTGTAGAAGAAAAATGAGACGCGACATTTTGGAAAGTCACTTTTAACCATTAGAAAACGTTATAGATCCTTTCCCTGGGGATATTGGGTATTGGGAACAAGAACTTAAGTCATGCGGTACGAGTCTGAGATACGATACATTCTGAATCGACTTCTGCAGTTCTTAAAATTTCTGTTTTGGCATTCAGATGTCAGGAATTGATTTAACTGAAAGAAGGTGGAAAGCATAATTTTCAATTAATTTACAATCATTAATTAAGAGTTTACTATGCTGCCAAGCATTGTACTCAACACTTAGTGGGATGCAAAGAAAAACAATCTCTGCACTCGAGTTTACATTCTTAATTGAGAAAACATACTTGTGTAGGTAAATGCAAAGTAGGTGGGAAGAAGCCTTAGTAGGGAAAGTTTTAGCAGCTTGCAGGTGAAGGTTTGGTGGTCTGGGAAGAAATGAGACCAGGAAAGGTTTCCTGAAAGAGGAAGCCAAGGAATTTTAAGAAATAGTTTAGGCCACTTCCCAGCTGTGTGACCCTGGGCAGGTCACTTGACCCCCATTGCCCACCCTTACCAATCTTCCACCTATGAGACAATACACCGAAGTACAAGGGTTTAAAAAAATAAAAAAAAATAAAAAAATAAAATGGAGTTTAGGAAGGGCAACATTCCAGGTATCAAAGACGGCTCCTGCAAAGATAAAGGAAATAATCTTATTAGGAAGAACAGCATAGAGTAGTATGAGTTGGACTATAGAATTCCTGGAGGGTAGCAATGTACTAAAAGCCTAGGGCCAGGTTGTGAAGAGCCTTTAAAATCCAGAGTCTTTATGATTTCTGTGTATTTCTTTCTATCTGATTTTTTTTTCTTGTTTCTTCTCTTTTTATCCTGTCCCTCCTCAAGATTCTATTTAGTTTCTAATCACTGCCTCCCTTATTCAGTCCTTTTTATCATCCCTCCACTTTCTTTGATTCCCTTCCCCTCCTATTCTCTATTGTATATATTCACTTACATTTTTATATACAACTGAGTTTGTATGTGTGTATATATTTTCTTTCTTAGAATCACTTCTGATGAGAGTGAGGTTCAAGCATTGCTTGCTTCCCTTGCCCCTCATTTTCCTCTCCACTGTAGAAGCTCCTCCTTTCCTGCCTCTTATGTGAGAAAAATGTCTTTATTCTGCTTCTTCCTTTCCCCCTTTTCTCTATATAGTCCTCTTTCTCAACCCTTCATTCTTTTTGGAGCTCATTCAAATGTAATCTTGTACTCTATGTTAACTCCTTTTAACTACCTTAATAATAATAAAGTTCTTAGGAGTTACGTTTCATCTCCCATATGACAATGTAAACAGTTTATTGAGACCATTATGATTTCTCTGTCATGCTTACTTTTTTTGTGTTTCTCTTGAGTCTTGTGTTTGAGTGTCAGTTTTCTTTTCAAGTCTGGTCCTTTTTTTTTTTAAACGCTTTCCTTTCCTCTTAGAATTACTACTATGTATTGTTCTAAGGCAGAAGAGTGCTAAAGGCTAGGCAATGGGGGTTAAGTGACTTGCCCAGGGTCACACAGCTAGGAAGTGTCTGAGGCCAAATTTGAATCCAGGACCTCCCATCTCTGGGCCAGACTCTCAATCCACTGAGCCACCCAGCTACCCCCAAGTCTGGTCTTTTCAAGAGGAAAACTTGAAAATCCTCTATCTCATTAAATATTCATTTCCCTCCTGAAGGATTATATTGTTTTCCTAGGAAGGTTATTTTTTGCTATAATCCTACCTTCTTTGCCTTCTTGAAGGTCCTATTCCAAGCCCTCGGTTTCTTTAACTTGGAAGCCATTAAATCTTGTGTGATTCTGATGGCTCTACAATATTTTAATTGTTTCTTTATGACTGCTTTGAAGTATTTTCTCTTCAAACTGGGAGCTCTGGAATTTGTATAATATTCCTGGGAGTTTTCATGATCTTTTTCAGAAGGTAATTGGTGGATTCTTTCAATTTCTATTTTACTCTCTGGATCTAAGATATCAGGACAATGTTTCTTGATAATTTCTTGAAATATGATTTCTAGGTTCTCTTTTTAATCATGACTTTCAGGTACTCTGATAATTCTTCAATTTTCTCTCCAGATTGACTGTTTTTTCTAATTAGATATTTCACATTTTCTTGTATTTTTCATTCTTTTGACTTTTAAAAAATATTTCTTAATATCTCGTGGAATTATGAACTAACACTTATGCAATTCTAAATTGTAAGGAATTATTTTCTTCAGTGAGATTTTGTAACTCTTTTTCCTTTTGGCCAATTCTGCTTTTTACAAGTTTATACACCCCTATCCCCCACCCTCACCCCCAGTGAATTTTTGTGCCTCTTTTGCCATTAGACAAGTCATTTTTTTTAAACCTTGCCTTTTTTTTTTAGTAACAATTCTAAGACAGAAGGACAATAGTTAGGCAAATAGTGTTAAGTGACCTTCTCAGGATTACACAGGTAGGAAGTGTCTTAAGGTCAGATTCTATCCTAGATCTTCCCAATTCCAGGTTTGGTGCTCCATCCACTGTATAACTTAGCTGCTATGCTGTTTTTTTAAGGTGTTATTTCTCTTCAGTATTGTATGTGTGTCTGTGTGTGTGTGTGTGGTGTGTATTCCTTTTACCAAGCTGTTGATTCTCTTTTCACAATTTTCATGCATCATATTCATTTTTTCCCCAAATTTTTCTCTATTACTATCTCTTTACTTCTTCCAAGAATTATTTTTAGACTTGAGCCCAATTAGGATTTTTCTTTGAGGCTTTGTAGCTGCTTTCATATTGTTGTCTTCTGAGTTTATATCTTGGTCTCCCCTGCCAGAATAGTAGCTTTTTATAGTCAAATTCTTTTTGTGGTTGTTGTTTGCTCGTTTTTATATCCTATTTCTTGACTCTGAATTTATGCTAAAATTGGGCTTTGCTCACTTAGGGTCAAGGAAGCACTATCCTAAGCTTTTTAAACTTTTGGGTGCTGCTATTTTAAGAGCAAGTTCTAGGGGTCTTCAAGCTTTCGGTGCTTCCAAGATGGTGTGATCCTGGGAGAGGTGTGGTCACTGCTCTCTTGATCTGCACTACTCTGGTCTTTTTCCAAGAAAGGCTGGTCTCCTGCCACTAGTGTCTGTACTTTTCTTTGACCTAGAATTGCTACCAGGGTCCTTTCAGTAGCCTCAGTGTTACTTACCCCTGGTGCTCCTCTCTGTTGTGGGATGGGCTCCAGACAGGTTTTTGCCCTACTGTTACAAACTTCTGCCTATTTCCCAAGTTTTCTTAGGACAGAAAAATGTTTCACTCTGACCTTTTGTTTGCTGTGCTTCTCCAAAATTTGATTTGAGGTGTTATTTTAAAGTTGTTTGGAAGGGAGTGCTGAGATTGTTCAGTTGGGGTGCCTTTTAAAAGAAGCCAGCAGCATTTGAATACAAAATTCTTACCCTGAGACCAGAAGTATATGGGGGAGGCATACACACACACACACACACACACACACACACACACACAGGTCTGTATGTGTGTACACACATAAATATGTTTGCATATACTTATATGTATATATACACACTCATACAAACACACACTTCTCAATTCTACTACAGCCAGTTCCAGCTGGCTAGAGAGGCTCTATTGTTAAATTTTCAGCATAAGCATTTATACCTCACAAATATGCAAATACTAAACACACACATATATACAGACACACACATTTCTCACTTCCATTCAAAGATGGGATACCCCATAACCACTACAGGGAACCCATTTAAAATTTGAGACAGCCTTAATTTGCTATGAAGTTATCTCTCACACCAAACCTAAATGTTTCTCTCTACTGCTTTCACCCATTGCTCTTGGATCTCTCTCTTCTGGAGTCAAATAGAACAAATCTAATTCCCCTTTAGGAGTATGATGGAGTCACATCCTATTAGTTAGAGATTCAGCTGTCGAATTTTCATTGTCAGCATTTAGACCTCAGTAGTCTGCAAATATTACAAATCAGGACTTGGTTTATTATTATTATTATTTTTATTATTTTTGCTTATTGTTTAGACTGGAGAAAGAGAAAATGCTAATAATGATTAAACTGAGAAGTGTGTTGTATAGCCAGTTGTTAGACTTTACCAAGACATATCTGTCCCTTCTCAATAGGAAACCATTTGAAGACTGAAATGAAATTAGTCTGGCATGTTTTATCCTTGATGAAACAATGCAGGCTCTTTGTAATTAGCACTTCCCTTTCTAGAGGTGATGAATTTCCTTTCTTTAATGATCTCTTTAATGATCCATTATAGAATTTTCCTAGAAATTTAAGTGAGCTCATTGGTCTACAGTTGTCAGAAGTTGTTCTTAACACACATATGCATACACACATACACATTTTTTTTAAAATTAGAACCCTTCCTATTCTTCAGTTTTGTGGCATTTCATTTGTTTCCCATGATTTTTCAAATATTCCAACCATATCTATCAGTTCTTTCAAAATCTGGCTCATCTCATTTAGATGACCTGAATCCATCCAGGATATCAAGGTGCTCTCTCTCTCTTTCCTATGGTGAATTCAAGTCTTCCTGACTCAAAACCTAATACTTTGTCCGCTGCATCATCTAGTTGTCCTATACTATAAATTTGCTCCTTGCTTATCTAGTTTCCCCACTGGAAAGAATACCACTCCTGGAGGACAAGGATCCCTTTATTTTCATTTCTGTAAACTCTAGAATACTAGAAAAAAAATACATAGTGTACAATAGGCACTTAATAAATATGTATTGATTGATTTATCTTGAATATTACCATCTACTTAGCCATTTTGGTTCTGTAAAATTTTTAGAAGTCCTTCTCCTTGACAGAGAAAAATGATCTCAAAATTAGAGATGAGCAGGTTTATCTTCTCCTGGCTGGCAGTTTATATTATTATTTAAGCCACACAAAATAATATCTCATCTCTTCCTTGATCTTCCCTTATCTCCCAGTACAGGAACAAACAAACAAACCAGGGAAAACCAAATAAAGTGAAACAACAGAAAAATCCATCTCCCTTTTGTTGTCCTCAGTTGTCTTTTCCAGTCTCTGCTTATTCTAAGCATTTATATTCCTGATAAAATATGCTATTCTCTTTTACTTGGATTTGCTTCCATCTTCTGCATTATTATATATATATATATATATATTTGTGTTAATTAATCTTAAGTTCCCTGACTTTTTCACAACGGGCACCTCAGACAAATTCCATTTTTCTTTCATCTTGCTTTATAGGATCATAGAGGTAGAACTAGAAGGGTTCTCTAAGGTCATCTAGTCTGACTCCCTCATTTTACAGTTGAGGAATTTAAGGCCCAGAGTGGTAGAGGAATTTGTCCAAAGTTAGAGAGATAGAAGTGGCAGAATTTACTGGGATTAGAACCCAGGTCTTCTGACTCAAAATTCAGACTTCTTTCCACACTACATTTTTTCTCTTTTTTGTCTTTAGAACGTGATTCTGGAGGATATCCCATTCTTCCAAAACTAACTTTCCTGGGAAAATTAAAATTAAAATCGATGGGATCCTATCTATTTAAAAAAATTCTTCCAATTCTGTTCTCTTCAAGTCTAGAATTTATAGCAAGCTCTGTTGATATCAAGAATTCTAGTAGAGATCAGTCACTTTTCTAAGCGTTCTCTTAATTTCTACTTCAGCAACTAATTTCTCATTATTAGTGAGAATCAGAGTCAGAATAGATTTTGATTTAATTGCTTCATCTTTAGAAATTGTTATCAATGCAAGTCAATT
>NC_058133.1:474764572-474766023 GCF_016433145.1 Gracilinanus agilis
TTTTTGAAGATTTGATAATTTCACTCTTTCCATTCTCTTCTCCCTTGCAAAGCCAGAGACTAGTGCAAAATCCTACACAGCAGGATTCATTGTTTCAAACTACATAGATTTTATAAATGTATTATATATTATGTAATATATATATCTTGGAGGTCTGGTCATTGATCGAGTGCCAAATGTACCCGACTACTATCACCTAGGTCTCTGATGGCAAACTTATGACATGTGTAGCCATTTTCGATGGCAAGCAGTCCCATACAGAGAAGTATGGTACTGCATGACAAGGATAAAACATTTGTTGTAGTGTAGTGTAGACACTGTGCTGGAGGTCTGTAGGCCAAAACAACTGTCACTAAGTAGGTAAGTTAAATAATTAGGTTTTGGTTTATTAAATACAGTTATATATTACAATTATACATTTTTTGCTATTTAAACTATAAGTATGGGGAAATTATGTTTTTTTATCTCGAAGTGACCACCAGAGTTATGCTCGGTTTTTCAGCAAATTTTGACACACCAAGCTCAAAAGGTTACCTGTCACTGACCTAGGCCATATCTCTCCATTATCCACAAAAACAGAATGAGTCACATTGTCAAATTCTCGTATAGTTAGTCTAGATAAATTATTTTTGAATTATTCCCTTAATCTACCAGTCTTAGTAACCCTTAAATTTGAAAAGCAAAAAAATTAAATCAGCATGATTTTGAAAAAGACATATTAGATCTTAATGATTACAGCTTCATTTTTAAGAATTTTTAAGCCATATTTTAATAATATTTCAATATTTTGCTCAAAGTTGAAATTCAATTCACTTGCCTATACTTTGAGGCTTCTTTTCTTCCATTAAAAAAATTGGACAAAAACTCATCCTTTTCCATCTCATAGTGCCTGTTTGTTGTATTTTCTGTGATTTTTCAAAGAGCTTGTGCCTATCATTTCTTTCACTTATCTATCAATTAGCTTCATTAGGCCTAGTGACATAAAGTCAGTGAAATGCTCTCTTGTTTTCTTTAGTTACCTTGTGACTAAATTCTTTATTAAACACCAATGTGGTTCCCATTAAAAGTTCACCAGTAGTCAGAATTAAAACTTTCCCCTGATGAACCTGGGACATGTTCTCACATGAACCCGCATAGTATCTGCCAACACAAATGCAAAGTACAATGGAAGTAAGATACCTGTGTATGCTTTACTAGGCACTTGGAAAATCTAGTACTTTCAGACCTCTATGTCCTTTCTTTCTTAGATGAGCTATCATAAGGCTTCTTCATGGGCATAATGTCCTGGCTGAACAAAGATCATTCAGCTGGCCTGCCAGAGTATTCCCTCCACAGCTTGACCCTGGGTTGTGTAAGTATTAAAATTAATGGTTTGGCTAAATATACGAAAATTATAAATCTTTTATTTATAGAGAAATACAAAAGGATAGAAAAGACATTAACCTATCTAA
>NC_058133.1:474767353-474777889 GCF_016433145.1 Gracilinanus agilis
ACACACACACACACATATATATATACAGAAACACACACATATCTAGAAATACATACATATATATAATAGATGCATACACACACATACATATACAACCAGCATGTTAACTTCACACCACAATACCATTTAAAAAAATGAGATTGTGGGGCAGCTGGGTAGCTCAGTGGATTGAGAGCCAGGCCTAGAGGTCCTAGGTTCAAATTCGGCCTCAAACACTTCCCAGCTGTGTGACCCTGGGCAAGTCACTTGACCCCCATTGCCTACCCTTACCAATCTTACACCTATAAGTCAATATACAGAAGTTAAGGGTTTAAAAAAAAAATGAGATTGTTACCCAAATCATTTCTCTCTCTCTCTCTCTCTCTCTCTCTCTCTCTCTCTCTCTCTCTCTCTCTCTCTGTCACTTTATATTTTTTTTTTTTTAGTCAAAGTATATGTTTATATGTAGTGAGAATCTGTCTCCTCTTCCCTGGAGTTTGGCTGTCACTGTTCTATGGGTCATTAAGAGTTCAGCCTGTTTTTAGACATTGCTTAAGTAAGCTAGGTCAGAGTGACTCTTGTGTAAGCATCATGGTATAAAGAACTTCCTCTTCTATTTCTGGAGTAATGTAATGAAAAGCATGATTTTCTTTGTGGTTTTTGCCTATATAATGATTCCTTATCCCTACAATAAATGGCATTATTTTCTCTGCAGCCATAGTGTCCTGTCTCATTTCTCTTAGGTTACTCGTCGGTTCATAACATTTATATATATGGAAATATTTCTGAAAGAGTTGAATCACATCTGACTCTGAGGAACCCACTTCTGGGCCCATAGGAAATATAATACTTTGTTCTATCATCTAATTATGTGATTTGGACCAGGATGTGGAGGGAGGAGAGTAAGGATGACTGCTGATAAGAAGGGATTCTGCTCCCTGTTCTGATGCTTTTTGGTTCCTTAACTACTCACACCAGAATTTTACTTATAGCTTAAGTTATAGCCAACTCCTGGGTTTGCCCCTACAAGAAAAAAAATTAAGCTATTCAGGGTATAATGTGAATCATATATGGGACAGGTAATGCATTAATACATACAAAAGGAATGCTAAACATAAGAAGATTCACAAGTGTGAATTTGAAGGAAAAAAATTCAGCAGGATTTGGGTGATGACTTCTAAGTATTCTTACAGTCTCCTGAGGTCATACTTAAACTTCATGAGAGACTTCCAGGCTAAGATGGTGACAGAGTAAAAAGCAGCTGCTTAACCTCTCCTAACCCACACATACAGGACTCCTCAAGGGGACATAAAAACAAATCCAGATGAAAGAAGGGACCCCACAAAAGGGTGAAGCATTGAAGGTACATAGGATTGGGGCATTTCCATGCTATAAGGGGGCGAAATAGCTCTCACTAAAACTCGAGCTGAGCAACCCCTCCCCCTCTCACACCACCTACAGGGCCAAAGCCAGTGCACAAGAATTAGAGCAAGTTTGGGGCATCCATTAAGTTCTTGGCAGCTACCTGGGATCACCAGGGCCTGCTCCTGAGAGCAACAAGACTTAAGACCCCAAGAGGCTAAAGAACCAGACTTTGAACACAGACCTTGAGCACAGGCACAGGCGTGGACCTTGGTTAGGGACCTAGTACAGAGGGGTGCATGACTGTGGAAGCAGCGCCCTGAGACTGTTAAAGGAGCTTTGGGCAGAGGAACAAGCAAGGGAACCACCAGGAGGCTTGACCCTGAGAACAACTAGACCTGAGACCTCAGGAGCCTAAAGAGCGCAGACAGACCCTGGATGTGAGGATAAACCTGAGAGGGTGCGTGGCTAACAATGGCAAGCCAGTCTCAAGAACCCCAAAAGAGAAAGATCAAGAAGAAATCTTTAACACTCGACAACTTTTACACAGAAAAAATCCAGACAACAGAGCAAACAGAAGAGGAGAACAAACAAGTAATCATATCCAATCCTTCCCAAAAAAAAAAGAAAATTGGTCACAAGCTCTTGAAGAGTGAAAATCTGAGATCAAGAGAAATATGAAAGAGATTTGGCGAGAGAAGTGGGAAATAGCTCAAAAGGAAATTAACAGGTTAAAAGACAGAAACTCCCAATTAGAAACTAAAATTAAACAGCTGGAAAACAGGATAGACCAAACCGAAAAGGAAAATCATAAGATTATAACAGAAAACCAGTCTCTAAAGACCAGAATTGGGCAAGTAGAAGCCAATGATGTCTCAAGACAGCAAGAACAAATAAAGCAAAGTCAAAAGACTGATAAAATAGAAGGAAACATGAAATAAACTTCATGAAAACCTAAAGCTGTTTTCAATAAAGCTAATTATTCATTCAACATTTCACCTCAGCTTTATGATGTCCAAGAAATTCCTGGTAAAACTAGAAGGCTTTTCTTTTTTTTATCTTCTTGTTAATGGATGATCTTTCCAAGATCCCTGGAGTAGTTGCCAGGGATTCCTCTCCGTAACACTCTTCAGCTCAGACTGAATGGAAATGAAGATCTTATATACTTATACACACACACACACACACACACACACACACACACACACATATAAAACACAAACTCATATAAAGTCACCACCAAATTTAGACAAATCCACATTGAGATAGTTTTCACCCCAAATCAGGAAAGAGCAAACATAAAAGAGGCAAATACCATGCTCAAGCTTGCTAAGGAAGAAATGTGCTTTAGATGTCCTGTGCTCACAGGATACATATATAATTCAGAATGGATTTTGGGAAGTAGCTTAAAATAGTTGACAGCATCCAAGACCAGAAAGGAAGAAATAATCTGAGGACTGACATGCTCAAATTATACAACCTTCTATAGCAAATAGAGAGCCAGCTTCCTGAGTCAGAAAAATCCAGGTTTAAGTTCTTCCTGGAATACATACTGGCTGTGTGATCGACCAGTGTTATAGGAGCTGATATGCTGATAATGGGATGGCCCAAGGTCCTCTGATGGTATGAGGACCTGAAGCTGAGTGAGAGTGGGAATCTCTAGGTGAACACCAGGTTGTGGTGGGGAACACCAAGACCCCACAGGAATATTTGTGATTAAATTAATATGCCCAGCTCCACTACAACAATGTCCCAGGAATAAGTGATCAAATAAGAGACTGTGGGTTAGATCACAAACTCCTTGACTGCTTATCCTGGCTCTAAAACTGATGGATAAAGCTAGTGACTGAGGCTTAACTGTAATTTCAATAATCCCTCTTCCCTTAGTTATCCAAAGATATGTTAATGATCCTTAGGGTAATGATGACATCCACCCAAGTAAGCTTCAGAATTTAATAACAACAAACTTAGGCAAAGGGTAACAGGGACTGAGGGAAAGAGGTGTGAGGGAAGCTTGGCTAGAACTACTGATGATTTGAGATTATCAACTGGAGAGGTTGTCCCCTCCATTGCAACCTGGCTCCTTGACCTGAACCAGATTATTTGATGGTATTTATGTTGCTTCTTCCTTAACAATCAATTGAATAGGATGTATAATACAGCTTTACACAGAAGTTGAGGGTGTGATAGAGATTAGAACTGGATGCAGGTATCTTGAGTTGATTTGGCCTACCCCAATTCCCAACCAACCTCTCACCATAAATTCCTTCTCCAAATTGGGAGACCTTCTTGTTCAAAATTCTGCTTTTTATAGTCAGCCAGTAACTGCCTCTCCTTTGCTGGCTCATGACAAGCTAGGTTGATTCCAAGTTATAAACTGCTAAGTGTTAATCATCCTGCTCTCCATTTTGCATAGCAGAAATGATGTTACACTAAAGACAAGTTACTTGACAAATTAATGCTCTAGACATCTAATATTAAAAATTAAAGTTCAAAATTCAGATGGTTTCTTGGAAGAGGAAAAAAAAGAGAGAGAGCCTGTGTGACACCTACATTTCTTTGAGGAAAGGCAAAAAAGAAAATGCAATAAGAAATCCTTGGAGTAGAGTTCCTTTAAGGCCTAAAATGGGTATGCTTATCTTGGGTCTGAAGAGGCTAAGATGGAGAAGAAAGAGGGCTGATTTATGTTTCCTAAAACCTGACGTTAAGTGTTTATATGCAGTTTTAGAGTTTTTGAGCTTCCCTGTGAGAACAGTACAACAGATAATATGTCTTCTTTACAGATAAGGAAACAGAGATCTAGAGAGATTAGTTGACTCAGGATATATTGATCTTCCTTTTCCCAATGCTCTGCTTGGTTTGAACCCTGAGAACATCATGCCTCCCCCAGGACAAGCTCATCACCAAAAATATCATGGAGAGCTTTGGTATTCAATATTTTCCCAGTACCCTCAGTTGTCCCTTTCATCTAATTGGAGGGTTTCCATTTCAGGAATACCATAATTTCTGCATCCTGACACTTTGAGCTTCCTTTTCTGTATTGTGGGTACTATATTTCTTTTTCTTATTTGTAATTCCAGGGCTTACTTGACATAATGCCTGACACATAGTAAGCAATTAATGTTTATTGGCTGACTCAGAAATATCATCATGGACCCAGAGGTAGAAGGCATCTCAGATAACACATATTGCAAACATCAAGGAAGAAAGGAAGGAAGGAAGGAAGGAAGGAAGGAAGGAACGAAGGAAGGAAGGAAGGAAGGAAGGAAGGAAGGAAGGAAAAACAAAAAACACTTTTGAGATGGCCTGAAGTAGCTGGCTAAGATCACAGACCTATCTTCAAAAATTAAAAAGAATGGAATCTGGGTCCTCCAAATCTAGAACTACTACTGACTTTTCCACCCCGCTACTTCAAGATTACATTGAGTTTACATTAAGGAGCAGTATTGCATTATATGTGTAGAGAGTTGGTCCCAATGTTGCATTTAACATGTCTTTTGCTACTTGCTTTCTTCCTCCTAGTGCCTCAGAAATCCTTTGAAGCAGGGGGGTCCTGGAATAGAGAGTAGGAAATCAATAAATCTACAGGCACTGCTACTAGGGGAATGTTGCTGACTGCGCATTTATCATTAAAAACATCGCTTTTATGGGTTAAACGAAGACGTAACAAAGAAGGTCCCACCGAGATTTGAACTCGGATCGCTGGATTCAGAGTCCAGAGTGCTAACCATTACACCATGGAACCATGTTGCATGTAGGACGCTTACACATCTTCCTCTAATACTTCAGTATCCCCATTCTTGTTTTGTCTTTTACTTTTCTTCTGATCACTTCAGGATTTTTAAAAAATCTCTGGCAAGGCAAAGGCCCAGAGCCAATCAGAATTCCTTTAGTCACCAACAAGGCCCTTACTGGCTCTAACTGTGATCCTGTGATCCTTTTTCTTCCCTTCCTCATTTATCCTCCTAATTTTAGTCTCTTTCCCGTTCTCTACTAAAAAATGGAGTAGAAATTCCTGCTGGTGTCCCCAGAACATCTGAAGGGATCTTTCTCGAGAATGTAACTCGTCCCTAAGGTCTGTCTCTCTATGTGTCTCTGTGTGTTTGTGTCTCTCTCTCTGTCTCTGTCTCTGTCTCTCTCTGTCTCTCGAAGAGTTCCCGTGGTGGGCTGTAGGACTTAAATAAATATTTCCTGCAAGTGAATCTAAAGTCGACAGTCAGTAGTTCTTTAAGTTACTGAAGCAGGCCCCTCCTCCTCCCCTTTGCTACGCCCTGCAGCCGCACTAGCGCACCAATCCCAAGCATCACAGACAGCCTCCGAATCCTCCAAGTCTCGGATAGGCTCTCCAGGTCGGAAAGGAACCAAAGGTTTCAGGGAAATCATCTAGTAAGCCTCTGGCCTCTGCGCACAGTACGAACCCAGGAAGAGATCCTGGGGCCAGAAACTAAATTTGAGAAATTTGATTTTTTGCATTTTGAGACATTTTCTTTCCCTCAAACAAGAAGCAGTAACCGAGGGATTATCCGGGGGACACTTAGTTGCAAGGAAATAGCATCTCTGGGTTCTGATGTGGTCAGGGGAGGTGCAGATTGGAGGAAAACAAGATAAAGGAATCAATTTTGACTCCTCCTCTGTGCTCTGCTACCTGAGCGAGTGGCCTTTAAATCACATCAATCTCTGGAAGTTTTCGGTCGCGACGTGGGTGAGATTCCATCGCCAGCTTCCAGGCTCTGTCCCAAAGCACAGATTCAGCGATGAGATAGTGAATGGGTCTTTGTTACAGTGAGTTCCATATGGGTTACTCTGGCCTCGTTTTCCCTTCTAGAATTAGAGCAGAGATCGAGTCTCCCATAAGGTCATGGAAGAAAGAAAAGGTAACGAAAAATGCCTCTGAATGAACAGGGCATCGTGAGGGCGGAAACTCGGGGGTTAAAATAACCGGAATATTTTGAGATTTGAGCAAATTTACAGAGATCCTCACTACTCCAGGGGCCAGTGGGCTGCTGAATCTAGAGATATTCCCTGTTTTCCAGATTGTGAATTGAGCTGTTAGGAACATAGCTTTGGAACTGGAAGGGATCTTCTCAGTCTTCTAGACCAAAACCCATCACTTCATAAATGAGGGAATTAAGATCTGGAAAGGTTGAGTAATGTGTCCAAGATCTGATATTACTTGTGTGACTCTGGGCAAGTCACTTAACTTCTACATGCCCCAGTCCCACCATCTGTAAAATGGGAATAATAACAGCACTTACTTTCCAGGGTTATTGTGAGGATTAAATAAGATAATATTTATAAAGCCCTACATAAGTTCTATTATCATCAGTATTATATTATTATAATATTGTCTTTTTCTCCAAATGAAACTCTTTCTTGTCAGTTACCAGGAGACTCTCTGCTCTGCAGCTACCAAAGGTTATGCTGATGGTACATCTAGCCATTCATTGCCTTAACCTATTCTCTCTTCTGAGCATCATCCCAAGAAGGTCATGTGCTTTTAAATGGACTGGGAGCTCTGCAAACAACCTCTAAATAGACATGATCTGGGCTAAAACTAAGGTTTTGGACTTGACTGAAATACCAAATTATTGCTTTTTTTTTTTCCTTTTTTTAATCCTTACCTACTGTCTTAGAGCCAATTCTAAGGCAGAAGAGCTATAATGGCTAAACAATTGGAATTAAGTGACTTGCTCAGAGTCCCACAGCTAGGAAGTATCTGGGGCCAGATTTACAACCAGGTCCTCCTGATGCCAGGCCTGGAGCTCTATCCAACTACCCCAGATTACTGCTTTTTCTGTCTAGGGACTGTAAGGTTTTGTTTCTGTTTAAATAAGGGACTGAAAAGGTAAACAGCATGGCTCTTTAAAGTTTATTATAAGAATGAGTTACCTACTCCAAGTTAAACAATAAACCCTATATAAACAAACTTTCCGGCTTTTAAACTTATAACAAGGAAGGGAGGAAATCTCCTATTCTTAGAAAGAAATCTTCACTTTTTAATAAGCCACAAACACTTCAAATCCATGAACAGGTCATCCTCAGCCAGTCCAGTCTAAAAAAGGAACTGCCATATGTTCTTGGGCCAGTCACTCTATAGGTGAATTATTTACTTCATATTCTTAATGCTCAGTTGTAGAACCATTGCAGGTACATTTCTTCCTAAATACTTTCATTAGTTTCATTTTCTTGTACTTATCAATGATATTCTGCACAGAAATAAGAGGCTTTTTTAAGGTTTTACTACTGATTTTTTTTTCCAACCCTTATCTTCTATCTTAGAATTGATACTAAATATTGATTCTAAGACAGAAAAGAAGTAGGGGGTTAGGGCTTTTTTAACTGGGGTTAAATGACTTGCCTAGTCACTTAGATAGGAAGTATCTGAGGTCACATTTGAACCCAGGTCATTCCAACTCCAGATCTGGAGCTCTGTCCCCTGTTCTACCTAGCTGCACTACTGAATTCTTAATGGATATGATCCAAAATCTCAGCTGGAAGGTCATTATCATGCTTACTTGGGTAGCATAGAAGCTCTGGCTCATTCCCCCAGTCATGTATGCTATATTTCTGTAAGGATAAGGGATAAGGGATAGGGGAAAAAGCAAAGATTGTCTCTAAGGGGAAGGAAGAGAATTTAGACACAAGCCCTGGGAAAAGATTCTTATCCTTACATTTCTCCTTTAGGAGTCTAGGAAACCTCGGTGGATTTGTGAGGTTGTCTCTTTACTGCCATTAGTGTGAGCTTTTACTACCTGTGTTTCCCTCATTTTTAGGTACCAATGACTTGGATCCCAGTTCCTTTGAACTATTTAACATTGGGTAGCTTTTATTTTTTTATTTTATATATTTTATTTTTATTTTATTTATTAATTTATAACATTTCTACATGGTTATAGGATTCATGTTCTATCCCTCCCATAGCTCCTCCCATAGCCCACACATAATTCCACTGGGTTTTACATGTGTCATTGATCAAGATCAATTTCCATATTATTGATATTTGCATTAGGATATTCATTTTGAGTCAATATCCCTAATTATATCCCCATCCACCCATGTGATCAGGCAGTTGCTTTTCTTCTTTGTTTCTACTCCCATGATTCTTTCTCCAGATGTGAATAGCATTCTTTCACATAATTCCCTCAGAGTTGTCCTGGATCATTGCATTGTTGCTAGTAGAAAAGTCCATCACTATATTCAATTTTACACAGAGTATCAATCTCTGTGTATAATGCTCTCCTGGTTCTGCTCCTTTCACTCTGCATCAATTCCTGGTGGTCATTCCAGTTCACATGGAATTCCTCCAGTTCATTTTTCCTTTGAGCACAATAGTATTCCATCACCAATAGATACCACAGTTGATTCAGTCATTCTCCAATTGAAGAGCATACCCTCATTTTCCAGTTTTTTGCCACCAAAAAGAGCGCGGCTATAAATATTTTTGTACAATTCTTTTTCCTTGTGATCTCTTTGGGCTATAATTGGGTAGCTTTTATAAAGGGATATTTATTTCAGAGACACAGTCCAAACAAATGTATACCCACCATCCCCCTTCCCCAACACTTTCCCCTGCATTACTCATTCTTTAGCAATCAGGCTCAACTTAGCTTAGTTCCTATATAGACCTGTTCTCCCCAAGATGATCCTTTGTTTCAGCCACCACTAGTGTGGGTCCAGAAGATAGTGAGGTTACTCTTTACTCTGTGGGAGACTGAAACTGCTCTGGCACAGATTCTCAGACTCCAGAACACTGGAATGCCAAAGTACTCTCTGCACATTTCAAATTCACAAGGTCACAAAAGCTTTATTGTCTTTACCTGAAAAAGAAAAAAAAACACACAAAGAAGGGATTGAGAAGTACACGTGTGTGATCTTTACAAAATTATTTGCCTTCTCAGAGGGAGAAAGAGGAAGAGGGAGGAAGAGAATTCGAAACTCAAAAATGTTTTAAACAAGTTTTAAAAATTGTTTTTACATGTAATTGAAAAAATCAAACATTAAAAAAAGATTATAAAATGGGACACTTAGTTTAAATATGTAGTAATTTACAAATGCACACAGATTTCCCTCAAGTGAGGATACCCTCTTAGCTTAGGCTCTATAAAACATTTCAAATCTGGCCTTAGATACTTTCTCTCTGTGTGACCCTGGGCAAGTCACTTAACCCCAATTGCCTAGCCTTTACTTTACTCTTCTGCCTTGGAACTGATGCTTAGTATCAGTTCTAAGCCAGAAGGTCAGGATTATAATTGAAAGAAATAAAGAAAGCTTTTATGAAGAAACTATAAAACATTTCCACCAAGTTCATGTCCAAATGTAGTCTGACTGCTAAATGAATTGTCATCTCAGTTTGTGCTGGCTTGGGACCAGAAGTTCACTGATGAAGCTCACTCCTTGCCTCTTAGGGCATCAATGCTGTGCTGACTCCAAAACTAAGACTCTGAAATGAAAAGGCAGTGGTGTGCCCTCCTGATCTTTTGAAACTCATAAGATCAGAGGCTCTACTCCCTCCACTTAGAACAGAAAAGACATATGCAGGGGCAAGGACTAAAGCCAATTTCTTGGGACCATATGCCCTTGATGTAGAGCTGTGTGACCTGGACAAGTCACATAACCTCTGCCTTGGTTTCCTTACCTGAAAAATGGGGACAATAATAGTATCTATCTTGCAGGGATGGTGTGAAAATCAAATTTACATATATATATGCATATATATGTATGTATGTATATGTATGAAAGAGAGAGAGAGAGAGAGAGAGAGAGAGAGAGAGAGAGAGAGAGAGAGAGAGAGAGAGAGAGAGAGAGAATAGAAAAGATACTCTCAGTAGAAATGGTTCAAACAATGGGATCCAGAGTAAAATTATCTAGGTCCAACAAAAAGTCTAAGTTTGCTACTTTTTTCACTGAGTTGATCTTTTCTAAAACACCATAAGAAGATTTTCTGGCTTCAGTTTTTACTTTAAAAGTCAGTACATAGAAGCTCAGCAACACTAAATGTGCCCTTTGTTGCAAAGCCTTCTTCCAAGTCAAAAAATCGGTCTCTCGACTGAGGTCATGACACAGCTCAGCTTTGGTTGGGAATGAGCTGAGGGTGTCCTGGCTCTTCTCAATGAGTGTTTCTGGACAAGGCACTTCAATTCTCTGAGCCTCAGTTTCCTAATGTGTCAAGTATGTGTGGGAGGTTGGACTGGTCTC
>NC_058133.1:474780439-474804206 GCF_016433145.1 Gracilinanus agilis
GAGAGAGAGAGAGAGAGAGAGAGAGAGAGAGAGAGAGAGAGAGAGAGAGAAGTTGGGGATGATACATAGATTCTTAGCCTGGATGACTAGTGATGCTGGTACTCTTGGCAGTAATAATAGGACATTAACCATATACCTCCAGTGGAAGTCAATTCCTCTCTAGCAAAACTTCCACCTGAAAAAGAGGTTTTGAATGCCATGAGGCTCCTCTCCTGTGGCAAAGTGCCCAAGGCTGATTCCATTCCAGCAGAGTTTTACAAGGCAGGGGATCTACTGCTCATACAAAAGCTGACTGAAACCACCTAGGTTATATGGTCAGAGGAGGTTATGTCCCAGAAGATCAAGGATGCCTCCATCCTCTTCTATAAAGGAAAAGGAAATAGAGTGTCCTCTGATAGTCACAGGGGTGGGGTCTTTCTCTTAGTCATTGCTGGCAGGGTTTTTGCTAGAATCCTCCTTACTAGGCTGATTCTTCTCCAGGAAGATGGTTACCTACCTGAGAGCCAGTATGTGGCTTTGGAAAGGGCTGAGGAATGGTTGATTGGGGTTTGCTGCCTGACAACTCCAAGACTTATGCCAGGAGCAAAAGAGAGATCTGTCTACAACTTTCATCAATCTGACTACGGCTTTTAATACTGTCAGTCAGGAGGACTTGGGGAAGACCATGGGAAAATGTGGTTACCCAGAGAAGTTCATCAATAGTATACACTAGTGCTATGATGGCATGCTTGTATGGGTTCTGGATAATGAACAGGGCTCTGGAACTTTCTCAGTTACCGATGGAGCGAAGCAGGGCTGGTCCTTGCTCCCGTGCTTTTTACTTTAGCAGTGTTGTCAGATACCATCAAAGAGGATAAAAACAGTATCAAGGTCAGCTACTGCACTGATGGCAAACCATTTAACTTGAAAAGACCCCAAGCCAGGACTAAGGTGCTGATCGACCCTTTGTTTGAAGATGATTGTGTATTCATTGCAGCATCTGAGGCTTAAATGCAACCGAGTTTGGATCAATTCTCTGCTGCTTGTGCTAGTTTGGGCCTGACAATACCAAGGAAGCAGAGGCTGTCCACCAGCCAGCCCAGCACCATCTGTATATGGAAACCAGTGGATACGGCAAATGGAGAAATTGTGACTGCTGTGGACAAGTTCACTCACCTTGGCAGTATAGTTTCCAGGGATGTACACACAGATGATGAGGTTGACAAACCAACTGCCAGAGCTAGCTCAATGTTTGGGAGGCTCCAAAGGAAAGAGTAGGAGAAAAGAGGTGTTAAGCTGCCTACCAAACTAAGTCTGCAGAGCCCTGTGCTGGCCTCATTGTTTGGATAGTCTACCAGAGCCTTGCCAGGAAACTGAATGATTTCTATTTGAATTGTTTTAGGAAAATTCTGAAGATCATTTGGCAAATAAGGTACTAGACCAGTGATGGCAAACCTATGACACGTGTGTCAACACTGATATGTGTAGCCATTTTTGATGACACACGGCAGCATACAGAGAAGTATGGGGCCGCATGTTGAGGATGAAACATTTGTTGTAGTGTAGTGTAGACACTCTGTGCACTATAGATGACAATTCTACCTATATTAATTTACCTATTTTGGTTTATTAAATACAGTTATGTATTACAATTATACATTTTTGTTATTTAAACTATAAATATCCCAAAATTATGGTGTTTTTTTTTTCTTAAAGTGACACACCACCTGAGTTATGCTCGGTTTTTTGGCACAATTTGACACACCAAGCTCAAAAGGTTGCCCATCACTGTACCAGACACTGGGGTCCTTTCTCAAGCTAAATTGCCACCAAGCATTCGGACACTGCTGCAGAGAGAACTCCAATGGTCTGGCCACATTGTTCAGATACCAAAATCCCATTGGCCTGAAAGGCTATTTTACAGAAAACTCATAAAAGACAAATGCTCACGAGGAGGTCAGAAGAAGTAATATAAGGACACTCTCAAGATCTCTCTGAAGAACTTTAGCATCAATTGTGAGACATGGGAGACACTGGCACAGGTCCATACTGCAAAGAAGGAGCTTTACTCTATGAACAAAGCAGAATTGCAATAACTCTAAAGAAATATGAGATGGTCAAATTTAGAGACATCTCCGCCCCAAATATTCATATGCCCAATTTCTCCCTGACTTGTGGTAGAGCTTTCTGAGCTTGTATTGGTTTGGTCAGCCAGTCAGGCTCACTATACACTGACTCTGACATAGTGATGTCATTTTGGTCCTCTCAGAGTACAAAGGACAAACAACCAGCAGGAAAATAATGAAGAAGGAAGGGTTCAGAAGAAAAATAATAAGTTTAGTTTTGGACATGTTTAGTTTAAGATATCTAAGCTTGAGATGTTCAATAGGAAGCTGGAGGCATAAGACTGGAGGCTCTGGATGTACTCATCTATATAGATGATAACTGAATCCATGGAGCTGAGGAGCAAAATAGTATAGAGGGTGAACAGAAGAAGGTCCAGGATAGAACCTTGGGGAGCACCCATGACTGAGGTGTGACGGTACAAAGATCCAGGAAAAGCAACTGAATAGTGTAGAGACAAGTAGGAGGAGAGAGTGGTGTTATGAAAACCTAGAAAGAAAGGGGTATCAAGGAGTCAAGGCAAACAGTGGCAAAGACTGGAGAGTGTTCAAAAACATGAGAATGGGGGGTGGGAAAGGTCATTAGAGTTGGTGATTAAGAAATCACTGGTAACTCAGAAGAATATGTTTCAGTTGAGTAACAAAGTTAGAAGCCAGATTTCAGAGTTAAGAGTAAGAAGTTTCCAGAAAGTGTGCCAGTCCAGATGCCACAAATCCTTTAACTGTCTAAACATCCACACTTATGTTATTTAAATCATTGGCGTCAGTATTCAACTTTTGTGTTTTTTTTTATGAGAATTTAGGAGAATGACTCCTCAGAGGTGAGGGTAGATTTTTAAGGGGCAATTGAAATACTAGATTAAGGAGTCTAGGCTATATCACCCTCATCTTTGATTTCCAAAAACCAGGTCATTTTGCTTCTGTCTTCTTTATTTAAGTGAGGAATCCTGACTCCCTTGGCCTTGACTCTGGAAGAAATGAGTGCAGCTGTCCCTGAGTAGTTTCCAGTGTAGGACTCCAGGGTCCCTATCTCATACTTTTCCCTCACAGTTCTATTTAAAAGACAAAAATAATTTCTTTCTTGAAGCACAGGATCTCCCCTAAAGTCTCAAAACATGTACCAATGGTACTGTTTCTTTATGTGTGAGTACATTTGTATTTAAGTGTGAGCAAAGCTGAAATGACTGACTAGCCAAAAGGAGTTGCCAATTTCCTGGTATGGAAACCCATGGAGATTCAAATTCCAGATGAATTCCACATTCAATAGCTGCATTTCTTGGAAAAACAGCAATGAGGAAAGCCAGACATCAGAGATGATTTAGATAAGAACTTCTTGGATGGAAATTTTATTGGCTTTGATTTTTATCCCTCCTAAACCTTCTTCATCCCTCCCATATGGACTACTCTCCCTCAATTCCAAGATACCCTCTGATCAGTATTACTATCCAGGACCCCAATTTCACAGAATCAAGTCTTATGATCTTCTTTTTAACCCTTAACTTCTGTGTATTGGCTCCCTGGTGGAAGAGTGGTAAGGGTAGGCAATGGGGGTCAAGTGACTTGCCCAGGGTCACACAGCTGGGAAGTGTCTGAGGCCGGATTTGAACCTAGGACCTCTCAATCCACTGAGCAACCGAGCTCCCCTCAAGTCTTATGATTTTCTGCCCCAGAATCGGGAACCAGTGAACAATCCTTGTCCCAACTTCAGGGGAATTGACAGAGTAGCAGATGTCATTTACCCCATAACTGCAGAAAGGGATGTACCACTTTTGAACTGCCAGACCAAAAAGTAGGAAAAACAGAAACGTATGCATTGGCCGGGAATCGAACCCGGGTCAACTGCTTGGAAGGATGCTATGCTCACCACTATACCACCAATGCCTCACAGAGAGACTCCTCTTTAGAATCTATTTCAAGCCTTTAGCTTTTGGAGCCTCCTCTGCAATTTAAATTTGAGGTAGGTTTTTGGTGAGAGAGGTGCGGTTCTAACCAGTTGGCCCTGGTTGGAATGTTCCTCACCACCATCCTACTCCACCCTATCCTTTTTACTAGTTAGTCAGGAGGAATCATTTATGTGATCACAGATGCACATTTCTTTCCATGAAAATCCTTCTTCATGTGCACTCAAGTCCAATGTTTTGTACCTGTAGCATCCATCCCACTAGATTGTTAGCTTTATTGCTTTATTCTCACAGGGCCTGCACATAATAGGTTCAGAATAAATATTTGTACAATGGATCTTTGGATGTGTTAGAATGTATGACTAGAGACATGCGGGGGGGAGGGGGAGGGAGCAGGGGCAAGGCAGGGAATTTTAAATGCTCAGGTATAAGGAAAACTATTTCAGCTTTTTATTTCGGATAAAAATTTCAGCAGAGTCCTCCTAGATCAGTGATTCCCAAAGTGGGAGCCACTGCCCCTTGGTGGGTGCTGCAGCGATCCAGGGAAGCGGTGATGGCCACAGGTGCATTTATCTTTCCTATTATTTGCTATTAATTTTTTTTAATTAATTTCCAGGGGGCTAAGTACTATTTTTTCTGGAAAGGGGGAGGTAGGCCAAAAAAGTTTGAGAACCACCGTCCTAGATCCTTTACTGGACATCCAAAATTTAGAAGCAAAAATGTAGGTAACACCATTTAAATCTCCTTACAATCAATCAGTTAAAAAACATTTATTAAATACATACTATTTGCCAAATTCTGGGCCAGAAAAATGTTGTGGAATTAAAGAAACATGAGGGATAGGTCTGCTCCTGGTCTCCTTTTGTCTATATTCTCTGTCACTAAGATCTTAGGGCTCAATCACCAACTCTATTGAAATGATTCACTCAGTAGCCCTGACTTCTTTCTTCAGGATCCAGTCCTGGATTTTCAGCTGCCAACAGAACACCAGCACTTTGATATACCGCCAAGAAATC
Source organism: Gracilinanus agilis (assembly GCF_016433145.1). Lineage (NCBI taxonomy): Eukaryota > Metazoa > Chordata > Mammalia > Didelphimorphia > Didelphidae > Gracilinanus > Gracilinanus agilis. Next base: position 474,785,459 of record NC_058133.1, read on the forward strand.
AAATTTAACATGTCCAGCAAATCCAGATTTTTTCTCCAAAACGTGCTGCTTCTCCTGGTGTGCCTTTCTGTTTATGAGATCATTCACCCAGCCTTGCTTTGTGTGTATAATATGTGCCTACATGTGTGTCTATACACACACATATTAAAATCTTGTCGTTTTGTTTTTGCTTCTTCCTTATTCTTGATTTCCCATTTTCAACCACCGTCCAAGTCCAGTGGATTCCCCCGCAGCAACATCTCTCACATAAATTCTCCTTTATCTTCACCCACATTGTCAGAATGCGATTCCTCATTAGCAATCGCCTGTATTATTTCATTAGTCCCCCCCAAAAAAATCTTCCTCTCTCTACTTGCTTCCTCTTCCGATCTACCCTACTTAATGTGTCCTATATGCACAAATCTGATTATGTCACTTCTCTATTTAAAAATCGTCTGTGACTATTGACCGTAAAAGAAGACCAAACTCATTTGCTAGCGTTCAAGACCCTCGGCCAATCAAAAGGCTTTTATTAAAGCACCTACTATGTTACAAGCCCTGGGGAAACGGGGGGAAAGGAAACAACCTGTGCCTTCCAGAAGTTTACATTCTATCTGGGGGAAAATATGTAGAATTTAAATAGATACAAAATATGTACTTAGTAAATTCAAAGGAATTTTCAAGTAGGCTCTAGCTGCCAAGAGGTTCAGGAAAGGTCTTATGTAGGAGCTGAAATGTGATGGAAGCTAGAGGTTTTAAGAGTTCCAAAATGGAGGGTTGATCTTGCAAAAGGATTACGTTGTATCGTTTCCTCTATTTGGTAGAAAAGTAAATTCTACACTTGGGGGTATCTTCAGCGTCGGTGAGTGTCTTTCCTACGTTTATAGAGCTTGCAAGAAGCTGGGTTTTCTAATACTAAAGCTAGTAAGTAATCTTTGCACTCTCCCATCCCGTCTTTCACAATGTTATTTGTTCCAATAAGTGAATAATACCAAGAGGAAGTCAGCATATTGAAGAGGAAAAAGAACCCTTTGAGTTAAATTCTCTCAGAGAATAGTCAGGGAGTTTGTCAGGATTCGAACTCGGGCGAGAAAAACGGAGGTACTCGTAGTCGGCAGGATTCGAACCTGCGCGGGGAGACCCCAATGGATTTCTAGTCCATCGCCTTAACCACTCGGCCACGACTACTCCCCAAAGTTGAGGATCCAGCTTTTGTATATCGTCATAGACTGATTGCAAAATGGTGTTTTCCTATAGGAGTAATTTAATTTTGTTGTGAAATTTGCTATTGCATTGCAGGGCCTAAGCCTGACGGGAAAAAAAATATATGAATCATCCCCTAGAACACAAAATGGTGGGGACCAGACAGTCCAGCCCCTCCTAACAGGTATGACCTTCTCTCATAGACTGCAGCAGGACAAATGGGCAACTAAAATAAAAACCCCGTCAGCCTCGGACCCTTAGGCACATACTTCCGCCGCAGAGAAAACTGAAAGGTCCAACCAGCTAGGATGGAATTCCGGCCCAGTCTGCTTGGAAAGTTTGGGGCCAACAGCTCCCGGGGTCCCACTGAGACGCGCCCACTAGTCCTAGAGGGTCCCCGCTGTCCGTGAGGGTCAGCTGCCTTTAAAGGATGGGCCAGAAACGACAGTTCCTGCTCTGGAGAGTGCATTTCACTTGAAGAATCAGCTCGAGTTTTAATTTAACTCGATCGAAATTCTCAGTAAATATATTGAGGTCAGAGACTGCTTCGCTTTTGTCCTTCCTGTATACCCTCAGCGCCTCCCAGTGTCTGGCGAGTAGTAGTAGCCTTTTTTTTTTTTTTCCCTTTTTTTTTTTTTTTTTAAACCCCTTAACCTTTTGCCTTAGTTTCAATTCTAAGAGTGGCAAGGGCTAGACTACTGGAGTTAAGTGACTTGCTCAAGGTCACACAGCTAGGAAAAGTCCAAGGCGGTCCTCTGGACTTCAAGACCTGGCATTCTATCCACAATGCTGCCTAGCTGCCCTCAGTAGTAGTCGTTTAAATGGATGTTTGGTGAGTTAAATTTAATTGAATTCACAGTCGCTTTTTTGTCTCCCATCATCCCTGTGGTCACTCGGTCAAGACTGCTGGCTAATGTCTTTTGGTCAAATATATGATTTTCTTTTTTTTAAATGCACTTTATTGATGCAGAATGTAAAAATGACTTATTTACACCAACCTCACAGAGCTTTTGTGAGAATCAAAGGAGATATTATTTGTAAAGCAATTAGCACACTGCCTGGCATATAGTAGGTGCTAAGTAAATACTCTCCACTATGACCTATCCGTTTTAATTTCATTGAACTACACAAACCCCTTTTCCAGGACAAGGCAGGGATCCAGGAGGGGTTCTGTATATTGTGTTTACCTGCCTATATTGTTTCAAAGATCAACCTCTGTAATTCTTTACCAGTACCAAGTTGTTTGATGATTACTGCTTTGTAATAGCGTTAAGATCCGATACCATTACGTTTCCTTCCTTCTTACTTTTTTTTCATACATTTTATTGATATTCAAACCTATTTTTTAAAATAATTTTTCTAGTTCTCTAAGTTATCTTAGTTTGCTCATCTGATTTGCGTGGTGCTAAATAAATAAGTTATTTTAGATAACAATGTCATTTTTTATTATATTGGCTCAGCCTAAAAGCGAGCAATGGCTAATTCTTCAATTATTTAGATCTAATTTTACTGCATTTTGTAAATTGTTCTTGTAGCGCCAAAGGCAAATAATTTGGAGGTCAACATTGCCCCCTGGTGGCCATGGCAGCAAAGAAAACATTTGCCAGATCATAAACTGATAAACGTTGTGATACCTTCCTGTAGTCCCTCTTCCCCCTTTCAGAAACTGTAATCTGAGTGGATAATTAGAGAGAGCTCCTTGGATAATGGAGGAAAACAAGATTCAGAAAAAAAAAAAAGAGGTAAAAAAAGAGCTTAACTCGGAGTTCAACCTTCATGCAGTTTGAAATTTACAAAGCATTTCCTTCACAACAACTTTCTAAGTTAGGTAATAGAAGTTCTGTATTATCTCTATTTTAGAGATGAGCCTCAGAAAGAGGATCATTGATTTGCCCAAAATCACATTAGTGAGAAACTGCTCTTTAGCAGTTTCTTTTTTAAAAATATGTATTTTTACATTCATTTATAGCATGTTTCTTATTCCTCCACTACTCTCCTCCCTCTGTTAATGAGCAACAATAAAGGAAACAAAGAAAAAGAAAGCCTTCCTCAGAAACATGCATAGTCCAGCAACCCATATTGGCCATTCTTAAAAATGTATGTATCTCTCTCTCTCTGCATTTTGAATGAATGGTATATGTTTCATTTTCAGTCTTCTGGACTTGTGGTTTGTCATTACAATCAGAGTTCTAAAATCTTTCTTTCTTTTTTTAAAACCCTTATCTTCTCTCTCAGAATTGCTATCAGTTCCAAGGCAGAAGAGTAACAAGGGCTCAGCAAATGGATTTAAGTGACTTGACCAAGATCATACAGTTAAGACATGTCTGAGTCAAATTTGAACTCAAGACCTCCCAACTCCTGGCCTGGGTCTTGAGGTCACTGAGCCACCAACCTGCCCACTAAAGCCTTTCAACTATATTTTCCTCTACTATGTTGTCATTGTACAAATTGTTCTTCTATTTCTGTTCACAGTCTGGTTCATAGAAGTCTCAGTTTCCTCCAAAACTCTCCATATTATCATTTTTAATGTTCCTTTTTAATTTTTATTTTTTCCATATTATATGTCAACAAAATTTTTAATTTTCATTTTCTTATAATTTGCAATCTATGTTCTTTCCTTCTATCCTACCCCTCCCTCTTCCCAAGAAGGCAGGAATATATCAGTTGTACACATATTATCATATAATACATATTTCCATGTTTATCATGTTGTTTCACAATACATGTATTACTTACACTAGAGAAAACTTCATGAAGGAAATAAAGTGAATAATGCTATGTTTTAATCTGTATTTGGACTCTGTTCCTTCTGTGGCGATAGATGTGCTTTTTCATCATGAGTCACTTGTAGTTGTCCTGGATCCTTGCTTTGTTGCAAATAGCCATAACTGATCATCATACATTATTGTTGTTACTGTGTACCATATTCTCCCAGTTCTTCTCACTTCACTTTGCATCACAGGGTTATTCTTTGTGAAAGTTATAATTAATAATTAATATAAATATAGGATATATTATAAATATAAATATATTCTATATAAAATATATAATAATTATTATAATTAATAAGAAGAAGAAATAAGAAAGTAATCTTTGAGGGGAAAACACTAACAGCTGGAGAAAAATGGAAATGCATCCTACAGAGTATAATACTTTCAATGAGTTTTGAAAGAAGCCAGAAATTCTAAGAAGCAGAAGTGAGGAGGGAAAATAATTCCAGGCTTGGGAATCCTGGAGAGAACCTTAAAACACCCCCACAATTATAGCGTATGTCAAGAAGGATGAATTAACAAAAGAGAATCAAAAGGAACAGTTAGAAAAAGCAGGGGGGAAAACACGAGATATCATAAAAACCAGTAAGAAAAGCATATCTAGGAGGAGTAGGTGCTCTGTTCTATCAAATGCTCAAATTATATTCTTGACATCTGAAAAATAGATGTCATTAATAAATTTAAGGTAAAAATACCATTGAACTGATCAATTAAACTCATAACCTTTAAACAAATGTAATAGATAAATTCTTAGCTTATTTGATTTTTTAAAGAGAAGAAAATAAAATTTCATGTGAAAATGAAAAAGAACTCATTTCAATTGAATGAAGAAATCAGAAACCATTCTGCCCAATTTTACACAAATAAAACTGAAAAATTTAAGAAAAGTTACAAAAATGTAAAATATCTAGATAAACCTATGAAGAAATACACTAAATAATTCCAGAATCCAATATCAAGTCCAATATCAGAAAATAAATTAAATAAACCATAAATTGGATTCTAAAGAAAAAAAACTCCTAGAAATATAGATTCACAAATTAATTATATCAAACAAAAATATTTTCCCTTACTACATAAATTGATTGTAATAATAAGAAAAGAAGGCACCCTTCCAATCTTTTTCTATGACAGAAATAGTCTTACTATCCAAACCGGGGATAGACAAGTCAGAAAAGGAAAACTATAGCCCAAGAACCCTAATGAACATTGACTTGAATACTTTAAATAAAATAATTAAAAGTAGGTTCAAATGATATGTTAGAAAGATTACATACTCTGAGCAGGTTGGATTTATACTATGAATGCAAGGTTGGTTCATAAAAGGCAATCAAAAACAAATCTCATAGGTTACTGTGGCTCATACTAGTCAGATTCTGTAGGCCACTACAGTGTTTCTCTTGAAGATAACATTGTTCTAACTACTGAGAACTAAAACATTGTAGGGCCTTCTCAGTGAATTATTCCATGATAATTTAAAAGACTAGCTTCACCATCCACATAGAAAAACAAAGTGAGTAAAAATTCCTATTTTCAAAGTTATGATGCTCTATTAGCCTGGTAACCCACTTATTTAGTCCATTAGTACATATGTATATCTCGGAGATGCTTCAGATGAACAACTAGCAGGTCCAGAATTTGAAAAGGAAAATTGATTAGATTATGCCATCAAAATTGTTTACTAAAGAGAAAGCCTATCTCACTAATTTCCCAGTAGTGCTATATGGCCATAATCATGGAATAATCAAATCTAAATTAAGGGGAGTTTGGGGATTTATAGGGTGAGGCAGGAACTCTGAACCTGTGATATAATCAGTTTAGAGAATTTCCTACATGGAAACTCCTTTAGTTAAGGCAAATACGATATACAGCAGCAACTCAAAAGGTGTCTAGAGCACTAAGTAGTCAAATGGCTTAGCCAAAATCATACAGTTTATATACGACAGGATTTGAACCCAGGTTTCCTAACTACGAAACCATTCTTCTGTCAAATATATCTTGCTACCTCTATTAAATAAAAATATATAATACTAAAAACAGTTCAATTCAACAGTACAAAGGATATTGCATAGCAGTATGTGATTAATTGCCAAATATTAGAAGAACACTAAGAAAGGAAAGATCTTGAAAAGAATGGCCTGGGAAGGTTCCATGGAGAGATTGGAGCAGGTTTATGATGAGAGGGTAGGATGTAGTTAGAAGCCATGAATGCATTCTAGGCTGAGAAGATAAAATGAAAAGGGAAAAAAAGCATGGAGAGTACTAGAGAATTCTGGGAATTGAATTTCTATATGTATTTGTTTGGACAAGTCACTTAAAAATTTTATCTCAATTTTCAGCGGTATTGATTGAGGGGATTGAACTAGATCTAAGGCCCCCTTCTAGTTCTAATATAGTGATCTCATAAATGAATAAATAAATATTAAATGTTTACTATATGTCCAAAAATGTGCTAAGTTCTAGGTTTACAAATACAAAAGCCAGACAGTCTCTTCTTTTAAGGGCATTATATTCTCACAGTAGGAAACTAGAAATAAAGTAGGAAAAAGTAACCAGACAAGGGTATTTTGGTTTAGCAAATCACAAGGATGGGGGATGGAGACACAAGGTAGTTGATTATCATATCCTTTTCAGAAATGATGGTAGTACTGATTTAATTATTGTTCTCAGACTTAAACCATCAGAGCTGATGACAAATAGAAAGCTGAGGTGGTTTGGGACTATCTAGGTACAGGGACCATATGCTTTCATTCTGGCCGATTGAGCATTCAGGCCAGGAAGGCCTTAGGGCAGTAGTCTCAGACTATCTAGTGGTTTCTAGGGAACAAGGACAAAATATGTGGCAAGCAGATGGCCAGGGTGGATGGTCCATTTTGATGGAAAGCATTTTCCTGTAACTGAAAATTAGGTTAGAAAGGCAGGATAGAACCCAATTGTGGAAAATTCTGAATGGTGGTATAAAATTTGGGATTGATTCTGTAGACAAATGGTATCCATTAAAGCTTTTCTGGGGGGTGGGAAGGTGTGATGGAGCAGGTGGCTACATAATCAAAGCTGTATTTTAGAACAAATAGTTTGGCCATTGTTTAGCAGATGAGCTAGAGAGGGGGAAGAGACTAAACTGTTAAGATTAAAATTCTCTGGAGACTGTGTCTTAATTTCTAAATTTTTGTTATATAATAAAAAGTAGGCCAGAAAAAGAAAAGGCCTCTAACCACTTATGGGTGACCATTCTCTTAGCAAGCCTCCTCCAAGAGCCAGGCCCCAAAGCCCTGGATTCCCAGCCAAAAGGCATCTACTACCTCCTGAAACTCTAAACTCACTCTGGGCAAAGGTCTTCTGGAAGAGTCAGGAGACCTTTAGAATGGCAGCAGAGTGAGAATGCCTACCACTCTTTCCTTTACCCCAAAACTTATGTAGCTGGTTCATATAAACTTTGTTTGCATTCTTATCCAGCAGAGTCGCACTTCAATCTTAGTATTAAGCCTTTCTCCCTTTTTAAAATCAGATGTTTGCCTTGGGGAGCCAAATAAAGGGGTTAGTTGGGCTAGTGTTAAATTTTCACAAAAAAAGGAGAGAACTAGCTAATACAGTTCTACAAATATGAGGTAGTAAGACTTCAGAACTTTATTAACCTGCGTTTATACGGACTGTTAAATTTTGAGAGACTTTGCAATAATCATTCTCTTGGAATTAAACCTCCACCTAGGAAGAAATTTAGAATTTGGTTCATTTTGTTCCCATCCTGGATTCCCTTAAGAATATTATCATATATTTTCCCACTCTTCTTCTGCCCTCTGCTACTGTCACCATTCAGGCCATGAGGTTTCCTTCTCTCCCAGGGCCATGCATTTTTCCTTTTTTTTCCTTTCCTGGGGCAGAAAGATTTTGACAGTCTTTCCACAACCCAATTGGGAAAGTCAAGGTCTAAGAACTTTTGCCATCTCTCCATTGCCCCAGGCTACTTCCATCTTTCAGGCAGAGAGGCTCTTCTATCACTTTTAAAGAGCTACTGTCTCCAAGACTTAACTAAATGTGATTCCTGGGGGAATGTGCATGCTACAAGAACTAAACTCTGAGAGTCTGTGGTCTTAATCTCTAGTCTTTGTTCAATTTTCCCTGGATATCTTTGACCCTCCAACAGATCTAACTCTATCAAAGCCTGACCCAATCAAATCATCCCTGATAACACTCAATCTATGTTCACAAGCATCAAGGACATATCATAATAGTCCCCAAAGCCTCCAAGTCCTTTAACCTGGTAAGTGGGTGTGGAAGGTTAATTTTAATTTGTACCCTTTTTTGGCCCCTAAAAAAACCACTTGATTTTAAAGTTCAAATGCTTTGATTTTTAGACTGAAGCTACAAGAACCGGCTTCTGCCCAGGTTGTGGCCCTGGTGGGGATATCTCACTTTTGTCTGTACCTTTTAGCTTTGGCAAGAACTGGCTAAGCAGAAACTAGCTTTGTTTTATCTGTAAACAAGACCTCTCTTAGATAATAAACCCAGCTAGTTCTAATCCCAAACTGGGAAGCATTGTACCATGTGGGGAAAAGTGCACATGCACATCTCCTTGGCATCCTGGCATCCAGAAGACCCACCTCTTGTCTTGATTGAGGTCTGAGTATCCCAGTCAGAGAGGCTCTGGAAAGGGACATGCCAAAGAGCATAAATTGATGAAGAGGACAGGAAGTCAGTCATTTTTTCCCAGGACAGTGTACTTAGGAGATGCCCTTTCTGGGCTTGCTTAGCTTTGAGCAAGAGCTAGCTATAGCCAGCTACGCAACTCATACTTCTCTCTCCCTCTCTCTAGCCTGCTTTTTGCTATTTAACAAATAATTTTAAAATTAAGATTCAGTCCCTAGGGAATTTTAATCATAATATTGCCCAATCTTTTGGTTATAGGTTTATAGAAAAAAAAAACATGCTATAAAATTATGGAAATAACATAAGCCAAAAATGGTACTAAGACCAAAACTTTATAGGAATGGAATTTAAGTTCACAGATGTAATGAAGCTACAAGTAGATTTCATAATAAGATATCACTGAAGCACAGAAGATTTTCCCAAAAGTAAATAGCTGTCAAAGACTGTTGCCTTAGCAACTTGTCCAACAGGTAATCCTGATGCTCCTAAAAGCCAAGGACTAGAACAGAGGCATTCAGACAAAAGATAATTTAAGAGCTATTTTCAGAGTTGCTTTCATTCTCCCATGGTCAGAGAACCAATTTCTATTTTTTTTGTTTGAACTTGACATTCAGATATTATATATTTCTAAATGGAAGAAATGGAAGAGACCTTAGCATTTTTCTAGAGGTATCTAGGTGGTAGAGTAGATGAAATCCAGAAAACCAGAGTTCAAATCTGGACTGAAATAATTAATTACTATTCACAGGACCCTGAGTAAAGTATTTTGACTCTTCTCAGGTTCATATCCCTCATCTGTAAAGTCAGTAGAATAATAGCAACTTCCTCCTAGGGTCATTGCCAGGCTAAAATGAGATAACAGATTTGTAAAACACTTTGCAAAAGTGCTAGATAAATCCTAGCTATTTCCAACTCCTTCATTTTACAGTTGAGAAAACTAAGGCCCAGAGAAGTAATGTGACTTTTCCCAAGTCACACAGAAGCTATACCCTGTGTCCTCTGACTACAATTCTAGTTATTATTGTTGTTCCCCCACTACAACACCTTGTTCATATCCATTTTTTTAAATGATTTTTTTTCTTCTTATGCCATTCTAAACTCAAGCTTATTTTTAAATGCCTTCCATATCTTAATGAATCTACCAAATTATCAAATTGGGAAGCTATTCAGTTGTGTACAGTGGGAAGCCTCTTAAATAAATTCATACTTTTTCTTTTCTTAGAACATACTGCTACCTTCTAGTAAAAGATTCATTTGCCTCCTTCTTCCCTATTTCCAGTGAAAGGATGCCTGAAAGGATGATAAATAAATAACGGTGACTGGGGTTTTGCTTAGCCCAGTCAGGACTGATGATCCTTTCAAGAACAGAGGCAAGATGTCAGTTCCTCCTAACACTAGCAAGATGAATATAAAAGAAACAAAGAATCATAGGCAGCCAACTATTGCTTCCTAGGGAAAGGAACATCTAGTCAACTGTCAAGAAAGAGAAAAGTGTTTTATATCTAATTATCCAGTCATAGACAAATTTGAATTTCTTTTCTGGATTCCAATCTTGATCAGTAAATTTGATCCAAAGTAAATAAGGCTTTGAAGGTAATCAATCTAAAATATTCCCCTCCTGTGGGAGCCCAATAAGAGAAATAGAGTCTGTAATAGATATTTTATCTGGATCTCATTACAAAATCAGCAGCAAGTAAAACTGTGTGTATGATTTTTCTGCACTACCTGTCAGGATGCAGACAGAATGGGTTATCTAAGATAGAAATCTTGACTTCTTTTCTGACTCCTTGTATAATCTACACCTTTTCTTTTTGGAAAAGCATTATAGTTTTATTGGAAAACTCTAAGTTCTTAGCAAACCAGTAGTCAAGAGGTTAACAATTTCTTGGTTAAAATGTAGCTGCTTGGGCTCAAAACTGATTCTAGTCAGTCAAGATCAAAATTAGACAAAACCTCAATCTAGCAGGGGCTTTCCGTTGGAGAAAAAGTGTTCCCAGACTTAGCTTACTAATAATAAGGGGGCTAGAATTCAGCCTTGGACCTTGTTCTATTCCAGACTATCTCTACCTTAAAGTCACTGATGCTCTTTTGACGTGACATAATTTGTATTTTCTGCGCAACTGTGAAGTTTCTTTGTGCCTTTGTGTGAAATGAGGTTTGAATTCTGTATATATTAAACTTGTGACTCAATGGCACTTCGGAGAAGCAGCCATGAGCTGACAGATAAGATTGTCTATCTCCAGCTTTTTTCTTTATCACCTAAGCCATCCCTTATCAGAATCCAGGAGCAGTAGAATAGCTTTCAACACCCTCCCCCCAGTACCACTCCCAATACCCAGGGATACTCCAGAGCACTAAATAGAGGCTAAGTTTTATTTCATAATTCCACAGAAAAAAATTTCTTCTTGAATTTTTTCACAGTGGGAGAAAAAATACACATTTTCTGACCTAGAAATACATATATATCGTAAAATCAAAGTTTAAGAGCTAGAAGCAGCCTTTGAGATACTCAAACCTTTCATTTTCAATGTGAGAAAAGGAGGCTAAGAAATATTAAGTGACTAAACAAGGTCACACAGTGCATTAGTTGGTGGTAGAGCTAAAATGACAGGGGAAATTCTTATCCTAGATAAGTCTCTCTAACTTTATTCATATCCATTTTCTCAGATCTCTTCCAGTGTTGCAGGCCCAATATTTTACAGGGTTGTTGTGTGGAGAAGGTGCTTGTGGAAAACAAAATGCTTTAGAGAATTGGTTCTGGATATGAAAAATCAATTTATTGACTGGGCTAGCAATAATCAGTAAATTAATGATCAATGATCTCCTTCAGTGATCAAAGACAAATCATACAGTCTTGAACAATTTAAATACAGTTATGAAAACTCATTATTCTATCTCCACTGAACAGCAAAAGACATCTCTAACTACTGGATACCTAATGAGGCTAATATTTTCCAGCCTCACCCCAATTACTTAATGATGTTGGGGGGAATAAGGTTTGTGTCACAAGATTTCAATAACCTCGGGTGATCTAAATGGGAAGGTCTAGATGAGTCTTGTTTAAGTTTTGACCCCTATGCCCCATTTCAATGAAGAGACCAAGGACCAGAAGAGCTTGCCACTCCTAGGAATTTCTGGTTCAGGGCAGCTCTGCTTACAGAGAAGACATAACTCAAAATCTCTTTGAAAAGGGCCCATTTTATTTTATTTTATTAACCCTTACCTTTCATGTTAGAATCAATATTGTGTATTGGTTCCAAGGTAGAAGAGCGGTAAGGGCTGGGCAATGGGGGTTAAGTGACTTGATCACAGTCACATAGCTAGGAAGTGTCTGAGATCAAATTTGAATCCAGGACCTCCCATCTCTGGGCCTGGCTCTCAATCCACTAAGCCACCTAGCTGCTCCCTGAAAAAGGTCCATTTTAGAAGATATTTCAGGAAAAGGAATTTGAGGACATTTCTAGACTCAGGAAATGTCTTTCTGAGTTTGGTGAATGGAAAAGTTTAGATACTAAAATCAATATAACAGATTAATATTAGGAATTGAATAATACAGAAAAATAATTTTCCTTATACTAAATGATTTTTTATCATCATTATCATCTTTCACCCCTACCTCACTTTCTTGCCATAAACCCTTGCCCTCCACAGCACAGTGTCAATGTGGAATCTAGAAGCCTCCAAAACTAGTAGCCTAGAAAGATTTAACGGCCCCCAGTTTACTTAGCTTAAAGGTGAAAGCTCCAGGTTTGACTTTATCACAGTAGAGTTCCTCCCTAAGGGAAAGTCCAACTTCATTAGTCTCAGACTAATAACAGATCATAAAGTAGTTTAAGCGGAGAAAGCTAATTCCACCAGGTGTTAAGTATTTCTTTTTGTCCTAATGGTTTCTCCCTTTAAGCCAAAGTCCTTTACCAAGATGGCCCAGCCCTTCTATGGGTCTTTCCCTTTTGTGTCAATTGTAAAGGTCACTGTAATTCCTGTCTGGGACTCCTCATTTTCCTTTGTTACCATTGTAAAGCCAATCAACTATCCCACTCTTTCTCAGTTCCCATGTTCCCGTTGAAGGGTGTTTAAGCTTCTTAACTTTAATGGTTCCTTGGAGTTGTCAATCTAGTGAGGTTGGCTCTCTGAGGGGTCAGTGACTAGAGCAACCAGAGTTCAATCCTCGAATTGCGGTGCTGTCTGGAGGCCTAACCCAGCACTGTACCCTTTTTCTTAATTAAAGAGTGGTTTTTCTGACTATTTAATAGTTCTGTGTTTTTTCCCAGTCAACAACAGTAAACAGCATATTGTTTCTCTAATTATCCAAAGCTGCAGAAGCCAAAAGTTCTCTCTTTGAAAAGAGTATAGTGGTATAAGAACTGTTCTTATACCTCATAACTACTTGTTAGCTGTATGGCCTTAACAAAGGTTTTTCATTGTTATTTTCATTTTAATGATATTCTATTTGTTCCCATTGCATGTAAAAAACAACTTAACATTTGTGATTTTTTTGAATTTTAATTTCCAAGTTCTTTCTCTTTTTCTCCTTCTTCCCTGAGACAGTAGACAATCTCCTATAAATTTTACGCGTGTAATCATGTAGAACATTTTTCCAGATTAGTCCTTGTGTAGCAATGATTAAGGCTAGTTTCCTCATTTGTAAAATGAAGGCATTAAACTTGATCATTGATGAGGTACTTTCCAACTCTGACATTCTGGAATTCAGGGAAAGACAAAGAAAAACTGTAGAGATCCTTCCGGCTGAAAATGATATGAAAACCCTTTTTTAAGATATTTCTAATTTCAGAGCAAAAATAACAATCAGATCCTAATTCCATGTAAGCAAAAGAGTGTGTGTTAGCCTTTCTTCTCAAAAAACTAAACTGCTCAGGAGGATTCTTGGAAAAGAAAGCAAAGTCGAATGAATTCCTATCCGGAACCGGCCGGATACAACCGCGGGGTCCGTGAAACAGCCACCTAAAAGACCATAGGGTAAGAGAGGAGAGACCAAGCACGCAAGAAAGACAGAGTCAGGCTAATGGTGTCAAGGCTAGTTTATTGTGCGTAAGGGGTGAGTTTATATGCTTCTAGGGCTGGGGTGGGGAAATTTCTGGTGGTTTCAGGCCGTTGGTCTTGCCACGCCTATCCCGGATGAAGTAGGGTAAGTTTCTATTCTTAACATAAGTTTCGTTTCTCGGAAAACCCTTTACTAAGTTTTGTTTCTATGGTTTTAGGTTTCGTTCCTTGGTCTCTGACAATTCCCCCTTTCTTTTCTTTTAAAGGGGCGATTCAGCCAGGACCGCAGCAACGGCCCCTGTCTTAGGCTACACAGGGGGAGTTACTTGGCCGTCAAGGGTCAAGGACCCGTGCTACTCCCATCATTGGGTCACTGCCCTGCTGGTGAAACAAAGACGGTCATTGTCAGGCGAGGTGTGTGGCCGGCCGTTCAGTGTCTGTTATTTCTATGCGATGGTATTGGACCATAGGGAACTTAGTGAGGGCTGAGTCAATTCTCGTTTTGATAAATCCGGTCAGGCGTTGGAAAGCCCAAGGGCCAAAGGTGAGAACTAGAAGGAAGATAATAAGGGGGGCTAAGATGGTGGGGATCGGGGTAGAAAGCCAAGGGGAACCTTTTAGGAGATTGTTAAACCATCCCTCCTGAGCCTCGACCTCCCTTTTTCTTAGGGCAAGGCGTTCTCGTAATTTTGCCATAGATTCTCTTACAAGGGGGTTGTGGGCTGAGGCATAGCCAGCAGCTAACGGTGAGGTCCGGCTTAGAAGCGTTCAGGGCGGTGTAGGCACCAGCGACGAGGGAAAGGAGTGGTACCTATCTGTGGTAGCGGGAGGGGCTGAGGATGGCGTGGGAAGGGTAGAGGGTGGTGGAGAGGAGGAGGAGGGGGAGGCAGGTTGAGCTGGGGGAGGAGGAAGAGGAGGTGGCTGAGGACGGGGAAGAGAGGGGCCACGCTGATCAGCAAGGAGGACATTAGGGCCAACAGGGACAGGGAGGGGCTGGATCCGCAGTCGGAGGGAAAAGAGAGAAACAGGGTCGTAGCTGGTTCTGTAAAGCCGCAGACCCCATGTCCGGCCATTCTCCCAGTCAGAAGCGGCTCTGCCCCTGTTCGTAAAGGAAATGCGCAGGCCGTTACAAAGGCCTCTAGGGTGGGCTAAGGGGGTATAAGGGTATTTCTGTGTATCGTAACAAGGGCCGCAGTCCACCATTTGTTTGTTCTTAGGGCATCGGCCAGTCCCGGCCGTGGAGCGGTCCCAGGGGGAGACAGAAATAAGGTCCGAGGAGGAGGGAAGCCAGTATGCTGATCCCGTGGTCTCACAACCCCAGGCGGCGCAATAGCCATCAGAGGGCTATTGTTCTGTTTGTCAAAGCCGGGGCAGATGTAAAAGGAGAGCTGCCGGGTGGCAGACCGTTGTCCCGGAGATCCACAACCATACCCTGGAAAGGGCTCTTGGGGAGAGGGTTCCCAATCTTTGCCCACAATGTCGCACAGATCCACGAAAAGGTCAGGGAACCAGGTTCCGGCTGGCCAGTCGTTTGAAGAGGTGGAGTTGGCAGTAGTGCCAGTGACGGGGTTAAAGATGACCCAAGTCTGCTGCACCGGGTGGTGTGGGCTGGAGGCTGCAGATGACAAGCAGACGTAAAGGAGTAGAGCCAAGGCAAAAGGAGCTGTCAGGGCCATCTCCCGTGATTCCTGAAAGAAAGCAAAGAGAAGGTTCTCAGGGACAGGCCCTGGAGAGGACATGTTAAGAAGGGGAGCAAAGAGCATCAATTGTCCTAATTAGTCTTGACGGGATCCAGCGGGCGTTGTTTTCAGCAGAATCAAAAACACATGCGGAGCCTTTACCCCATGTAAGAACGGGGTCGGGGCCGCGCCAGAGGCCAGTAAGGGGGTCGCGCCAGAGGACCTGCGCGAGATTGGATGTAGTATGCGGGTGCCAATGGCGGTCAGCGGCAGAGCGTCCTTCCGCATCCAAGGTGAGAAAATTAAGAACGAAAAGCGCATGCGCGAGGAGCAGGGTCTGATTGCCACACAATGGGTAAAGGGTTTCTTGGGACTTGAGTTTAAAAAGGGTGTTCTTAAGGGTTTGATTTGCTCATTCAACAATGCCTTGTCCTTGTGGGTTGTAGGGGATGCCTGTAACATGCTTTATGCCTAACTGAGAACAGAATTGTTTAAAGGCCTGGCTGGTATAGCCAGGGCCATTATCTGTTTTGAGGGAGAGGGGTTTTCCCATCATGGACATAGCAAGGAATATATGCTTGATAACATGCCTGGTGGCTTCGCCGGGCTGTGCAGATGCAAAAAGAAAACCGCTAAAAGTGTCGATGGAAACATGGACATACTTGAGTTTAGCGAAAGAAGGGACGTGGGTGACGTCCATTTGCCATAGGTGGCCGGGGAGAAGGCCGCGGGGGTTAATCCCTAGATGGGGTTCAGGCAAAAGAGTAACACAATTCTTACAACTTTTAACAATTGACCTGGCCTGTTCTCTGGTAATTTTGTAGGCCAGGCGAAGGGATTGAGAGTTGAGGTGGTGAAGCCTGTGTGCCTCTGTAGTGAGGGAAACAGGGTCGGTCGAGAGAGGGGAAGAGGGGGTGGCCGAGGTGGCTAAGGCAGCTAAGCGAGTGTGTTGGTCCGCAAGGTCGTTCCCGAAAGACAAGGGGCCCGGGAGGCTGGAGTGGGCACGTATGTGGCCCACAAAAAAGGGGCAAGACCGCGATCGGATGGCGTGTTGGAGTTGGGAGAAAAGAGAAAAGGTAGCGGTCGTCGGCTGAACAGCGGGAACGATTTCGAGTCGGAGCAGAGATTGGACAACGTATCTGCTATCCGAGTAGAGGTTGAATGGGGTCTCAGGCAGGGAATGGAAGACAGTTAGGGCAGCATAGAGCTCTACCAACTGTGCGGACTCATAAGGGGTTCGGATAGAGCGGGGGCGATTATTCATGACTATGGCGGCAAGGCCGGTCTTGGAACCGTCCACGAAGACTGTGGGTGCTCCTGGGATAGGAGAGGATCGAGTTTGGCGTGTGAGTATGAAGGGGGTAAGAGTGAAAAACTGTAGTAATTTATTACTGGGCATGTGATTGTCTAAGGTGCCCTGAAACGTGGAGATGAGTATAGCCCAATTGTCATTCTGAGATCTGAGCCAATCGAGCTGCTCCCTGTTGTAAGGGGATACCACATGGTCAGGGGGACGGCCGAAATGGCGTGTGGAGAGGCGAATGCCTATCATGGCTATATGGGCAATCAAATCGGGGTAGGAGGCAAGAATCTTTCGGTTGTACATAGGGAGGTGTATCCAGATGAGGGGAGCAGGATCCTGTCACAGAAGTCCCGTAGGGGAAAATTCAGTGGGAAAGATGAGAAGGTAAAGGGGGAGTTGGGGGGAGAAATACCCGACATTCTGGGCTGCTATAGCTTGTTCCACTTTCTGGAGGGATATTTCACCCGCCGGTGTCAGGGAGCGGGGGGAAGAGGGGTCGGCATCCCCTCAGAGAATGTCCTCAAGAGGACGAAGATCCGCTTTGGAAAGTTGCAGATAGGGGCGAAGCCAATTAATGTCCCCTAGAAGTTTCTGAAAATCATTAAGGGTCTTAAGGGCAGAGCGTTTAAGCGCGACCTTATTTGAGAACAGCCGGTCAGGCTCAAGGCGGAATCCCAGGAAGGTGAAGGGGTACTGGGTTTGAATTTTGTCTGGGGCAATGCTAAAGCCTCGGGCCTGGAGTGCGCAGATGATAGTCTTGGCTATGGTCTACGCTAATGAGGGGGAAGGGGCAGCAATTAGAAGATCATCCATGTAATGGATGAGGTAAGCTGAAGGGTATCGAGTCCTAACAGGGTCAATAGATTGGGCAACAAATTTTTGACATAATGTGGGGGAGTTGGCCATCCCTTGAGGAAGTACACGCCATTGGAATCGGGGGTTGGGCCCTATGTGATTAACTATGGGAATGGAGAATGCGAAGCGAGGGCTATTGGAGGGATCAAGAGGGATTGAGAAGAAGCAGTCTTTAATGTCGATGACAATTTTGCTAAACCCTTTTGGGATGGCGGTCGGGGACGGGAGGCCTGGCTGTAAGGCTCCCATGGGAAGCATGGTCTTATTAACCTCGTGTAGGTCTTACAGGAGTCTCCATTTCCCCGATTTCTTTTTAATGACAAAAATGGGTGTATTCCAGGGGGAGGTAGAAGGTTCAAGGTGTCCTAGGGAGAGTTGCTCCTGCACTAGCGTTAAGGCAGCTTGAACCTTCTCAGATGTCAGAGGCCACTGGTCGATCCAGACAGGGGAATCAGACTTCCAAGTAATCTTATCGGCCTGGAGTGCAGGGGGATCAGCGGCCTTTATGAAAAATTTTGTAATCCAAGACCTTCCTTGTCTTTTTGGGCTGGGAGGGATATAGGGTGTAAGATGCCTTGTTCGTTCTTACCAAGGCCTTTGCCTGGGAGGTATCCAGATTTCAGCATCATGGTGGTGACAGGATCACTAGGGCTAACCATGAGAAGCCGCATCTGGGCTAGGATGTCTCTGCCCCAGAGATTAACAGGAAGCCCCGCGACTACATAGGGGCAGGTAGTACCACTATTACCCTCAGTATCTTGCCAATTAAGGACCTTAGAGCTTTGGAGGGTGTCTTGGACTTGGCCTATTCCTGACAGGTGGGTGGATGAGGGTTGAAGGGGCTGGGTGCGGGGCCAATGAGCCTGAGAGATGACGGTGGAGTCTGCCCCCGTGTCCAGCAGCCCAGTGAAGGTTTTCCCCTCGATTTTCAATTGGAGAGTGGGCCGGGACTCAGTGAGTTGCTGCACCCAGTAAATATTGGAGGAGCCTGGGGAAGAGGGGCCTCATGTTTGGGCTACAGCAGGGAAATCGCCAATCATGGGGAGGGGGAGGGCCTGAGCTAAACGCCTACCTGCAGGGATGGTGACAGGGCCGTGTGGGGATTCAACAATGATTTTTATTTCCCCAGTGTAATCGTTATCGACAAGAGTGGGGTGCACAACGACACCCTGTAATGTGGTAAGTGCTCTGCCGATAATCAAGAAAAACATGCCAGGGGGCGGTGGTCCAAATTTACCAGTAGAGAGGACTACAGGGCCTTCCTCAGGTGTTAATATTCGGGTGGTGGAGGCACAGAGGTCCAGGCCTGC